>NC_041362.1:19356732-19456732 GCF_900634415.1 Cottoperca gobio | reverse complement strand
ACTATATAACCACTTACAGCCAGTGAACGCACCACTGCACGCTGCACTGCCACACACTGACTAACAAGCATATGATCCGAATTTTACAGCACAGCTACTTTACCAAATATAAAAATGCACATATGCAAATAGAGCTTCAAAGCAAATACATTATTAATTACATTCACAGATAATGCTCTTATCTTTTTTTTTATCTTTTTTTTTTTGCAGATGTGTTTCTTGACGTCCTAAAAAGCTGCTGAAATGAAATTTTTTTTATTAAGCCTACTGTGATTGGTGCCAAGTAACGTTGCACTGCTCTGGAAGAAGGTCTGTGTGTGTGGGCGGGTGTTTTCTAGGCTCCAAATGCCATCCACGTCCAAAATCGTAGGAGAAAAAAAGAGTTGTGAAAGAAACAAAAAAAGCCCTGGATACGAGCACTGCATGACCTCATCTCTACCTGCTGCCAAATATTGAGACAGAGCCTCAGCCAAGAGACTCAGCACACGCACATACACACGCACACACACGTGCACATGCACATGCACGCTGTTCCAGGTCAGTGTGCCAGCCTCTTAGTAGTAAAAGACAAGACAGTAGGCTCAGAGACAATGAAAACAACACGTTTATTGATGCCTGGAGGATAAATTTCCTTTCTTGGTCTCCTGCCTCGTCTCTGAGGTCAAAAGTCAGGGTCAGACTCAGGGAAAAACGAAAGGCAGTCAGAATACTCGCTTGCCAAACGGCTCTAAAATTCTCTGAGTTCACTCTGAGTCCAAAAATCCTCAGCATACAGTGTGAGTGTTGTTACAGTAAAATAAGTCTTAAGGTGTAAGATGAAGTTATTTTCTTCCAGCTATGATCAGAAGTGTGATTTTCACATTCACATGATTAATGTGTTTTCAGACTACTGTGGGACGCTGCAGCCAGGAAAGAGACAACATTGTAATTTTAGAAAAAAGGAAAAACTCAATTTGTTCCCTACACTGTCTGTGGCCCCGATACTGAAGATATGTCTTCAAAAATATGTCATAAATAAATAGTTTTATGGTTAAAAACAGACTAGCAATTTCTCATTTGTTTTGTTGCGCCTCTAAAATGTATTGCACCACTAGAAATATAGCTATATTAGGATATAAGATTGCATTTACTGTGATATACAGTTTTGTTTCTATTGCCCGTGTTCACGCAGCGCAACAGTGTGGCACTTTGATGTGTTTTTAATAGTTTGTATTGGAGCTCTGAGGCTCAGAAGGTTGATATACAGTACAAAAGGCTTTAGCTTCACACACGATATCTGATATTATGATCAATTCATTGTTGCCTTTGCTCTTTTCATGAAATGTTTTGACAGTTGTCTTAAATCAGAGACCGAGAGGAAAAATATTTGAAGAGAAATTGGACTGAATTCAGGACACACATCATTTACTTTGTACGTCTCTAGGACCACTGAGCCAGCAGGTCACCCCCTCCCCCTTCCCCCTCCCTGCTCTGTTTTCTCACTTTCCAACAGCCAACATGGTTGTTAATTTTGTCCACGGATGGTCTTTTTTTCCAAGTTTACAGCCAATTTGGCTGGCAACCAACCGTCAGCGCTAGGTTTTTTTTTGCATTCTGACATTTGTACGGTATTTCTGTTAAACTACTGATAGCAGCCTGTACCGTACATCTGTCACTGTAGCTGGTGGGGGAGGAAGTATTTTATTTATCCTGCTTCCAGAATGATGCAAATTATATGAAATGGCTCTTTTCTCTCTTCTTCCTTCAAAAGATTCATCTTGATGTCTCTTTCATTTGGTCGTTTCCTGCTGCCGGTCTCATTTATGTGCCCGTGTGGTTCCTGCATGTTAGGAAGAAGAGACTAGTGCTGTGGTGCCTTCTGTAAGTTTGTGATGCCACAAATTAGAAATGAAAGGAGGGAAAGAGTACAGGTGTGCAAACCTCGCCACACAAGTACAGTGGTTACGCATAGCCAGACCTATCTCCACACTTCATTGGATGGTTTGGAGAAAGTTCTGGCTGAACACATTGTAATTCCACACAAAAGGAAAAAATACATTCTGTGATATTAGTATTTCTTTAAACCAATCGCAATTGTCTTGGGGGTCGCTAAGCCTAGCGACGAGGATTTTGAAAACGTATATTGTAGTGCAGATAGTTGCAGAGACGAGTGCAGCGCAGTCATCCCACATCTGATATCTCATTGGTTGACTCTGAAAGTTCTGCGTCAACCAAGGTCGAAGTTGAAATTTGAAAGAACTTTGTTGTAAATTAGAATGTTTTCGTTTTTTTTGCTCTCTCCATCTAAAAACAATCACACAGCCAGCGCAGAGCGGTTTTACTGCTGGCCATGTGTGGGCAGCTTTACTGAACAGGCAAACAGGGTACAGGTCCAAGAGCCCTGTACCAGAACCTCTGTACTAAGTGACTTTGATTTTGGAAAGTCAATCAAATGACCACATAGACACAAAACCACTAAAAAGTGATGCAATACGACCACAAAAAAAACATAAAGAGACACAAAACAACCATAAAGACATGCAGATGAAAATGACCAGTCCGTGTACGTTGTAATGACCATTACAACGTTTTAAACATGCCCGCGGTGGGTGGGTGGGTGTTAAGTTAAGGTGCAGCTCAGTTTAATTGAATATATAAGTTGTGTTTGAGTGTGTGGGAGCCAGTTTGTGAGTGCAGGAGTTTCTGTATCTGCCTGTTCTTTTTTTAATGTTATCTCTTTACAAGTGGTGCTTACACGGTAAAGAGTGCTTGAAGCTCAGCCAGGCAAACAGAAGGTATTCACATAAAAAAGGTCTGCGAGTCTTAAATGGAGGACATATTTTGACTTTGATGGTTGCTTTGGTTGTCACCACTTACAGTGCAGTGAAGCCTCCACTTGTGTGTGCGTCTTGAGCATTGACATAAATGTGTGCCTATATGAGAGAGTCACACAAAGAGACGCATGTATGACAGAGACCCAACCCAAGAGCAGCTTGCACAGATGGAGGAAGATTAACAGGGAATGTGTGTGTGTGTGTTTCTGTGTGCATTCAAATGTGGGTAGCCAACAATAGCTCCACTCAGTAGCTGCTTTGAATACTGAACATGTACTGTAGCTTTTGGTAATGCAGACAGGTTTGTTCGCTTTATCACCACTTTGACATTCAGAAACACAACATCATTGCACACTGAGGATTTTTTATTACGGTGTGTGAATCACTTTTCTTATGTCCAGCATGTCTTTGACAACGTGTACAAGACATGATCTGGCCATTAGTGTGCGTGTAATTGCAACCAAGAGCCATCTCAACTTGACTTATTTGATTTATTGAAATCGATTTATTGATTGATTTATTAATTTATTTTAAACTTCCATCTGTATTTCCTGCCTCTTATCTGGGTCTGGTTCACAGTGGTAACAAATCTTGCGTTAAGTGAAGGAAGACTTACGCCACTCATTCAAAAGGCTTCTTCAGTTCTGGTTGACTGGTAGGCATTTCACCTCTCCTTTAAAAAATATTGCGTAAAATAAGTGACATGCTCAAATTGCTTTGTACTCCTGGAAAACCATCAGCAAATTGCGTTGTAGTCGATTGGGAACTGATGAAGCCTTTCAGATGAGAGGTGAAACGTAGAGTGGTAGCAAAGTGGCCCAGATGTTCTTTTCTCTAGCAACATCCTCCATATCCTCCTGAGGTTTCCCTAGTCAGTTGCAATATGTAATCCCATCTAATGTGTTCTGGGTCTTCCCTGGGGTCTCCTTCCAGGTAGACCAACCTTCAGACTTCATCTAACCCATGATAACTCCTTTACTTTGCTTTTTCGCAAACGGGGCAACCCAACATCCCCCGACAGAGCACCATGGTTTCAGACTTGGAGGTGTTGACTCTCGTTCCAACAGTTTCATACTGGGCTGAAAATGGTCCAAGTATACGTTGGAGGTCAAAGGTTGAGGATGTTAGTCAAACTACTTCGAAAATGTATTGAATACATATTCAACTGTGACTGGAGATTCCGTCCATGAAAATTACAAATGGAACTGGTGACACGGGACATCCTTAGTGAAGTCCACTGATGATAGTAATACTAATGCTGTGCTTTGGTCAAATTCTAACTTGTTTCTGTGTTTTGTCTTCAAAGGTGGAGCCCCTGAAGAAACCAGCATACACATGTTAAGGGGCGGAGCCAAGCTTTGATTTCTTTTTCCGATGGACACTGGAAAACCACCAGCATATATTAGACAGAAGAATATACTCAAGACTCAAACAACACTACTTTACTTCCCGCCGTCCTCCCCTCTTCCTCTGATCCAGCTTTCTACCTCCCAGAGAAATAGAAAAATTAAATAAAAGTGAAAGCAACTTATTACCCGTTATCAGTTCCTTGTTTCCTTCTCTTGGTGCAACTTTACTTCATTTACCTCAGGGATTTTCCTCCCATTGTCTACCTCCTCCACCGAAACAGCCAGCCCAGCGACTGGAACACACTCGTGACCTCTCGCTGATGTTTCCATGACAACCGGTATTGCCTCTCAAACTCTCCTCACAGCAAACGTGATGACCAGCAATGACCTTGGACCTCTTACCACCTACCAGCTCAGACCTGCTCACTGCCTCAATTGTACTCATCCACACTTGTAGCCTGGACCTCGGGCAAGTTATTACTGGAAGGAAAAGGGTCCTATTGCCAGAAACGAAGTTACACACTCACAATAGCCTCACCCTTCTGTACAATAAACCTGGCAGAACACTATATACCTCAGCAGACAGATAGACACTCAGTCAAGGAAACTGAAGGGAACTTTTCAGCAACAGCATCAGCATTTACTATACTGGTGCTTCAATCCAGCCAGCAGGTAACACATGCTCACTAGCGTGGTGCTTCAATCTACCCAGTAGACAACTCACTTCAGCATTTTGCATTTGCCTTTGAGGCAGGGGAACAGCAGCCAGGGAGGCCTCCAGAGACGCAGAGAGAGACTCAGGAGTACTGCCCCGAAGGCATCTTCATTTCATTTGCTTCTCAGCAAAGTCACATCATACACAACGATCTAAGCCGTAGCATAAATCAGCGATTGCCCAACAGGCCTTGGGAGATCACAGAAGGGACTCAGAAGTTCCTGTTGCCTTGTACTTCACCCTGTGAATCCTCCAGAGAGATCAAGCTGCCCACGGAGCAGGACAAGTTCTTGGGAGCCTCATCAGCTTTTCTTACTCTGGAGGCAAGTCACAAAGATTAAAGAACTCCCTGGCAAATTGAACTCGGAGCATTATGAACCTTGGAAAGTTTGAAGAGTAAACACGAGATCCATATTGTGTGACGGCAAAGAGAAGAGGAGGGAGAAAGCATTAAGAGTAAAGAGAAGAATGCAGCGGTGAGTTCCTTTCTTCTTATTTTATATGCTTGTTTATCAGCATGCTTCCCTCACATTTGTTATTCTCAGTAACAGTAGGCTCTGCAGGCTCGGGTGTGAAGAATTTGCCAGTTTTTTTTCACGCTCTCATCTCTTGCCATTGTAAACTAATAAGGAAAAACTAGTTTTTCATCTCTTATCTTTTCACTTCATTGCATTACTAACTGACATTTCAATGGCATTTCTGCCGTATTAGATGATACTGAGTGGAGACAGACAGAACATTAAGAGAGATGGAAAGAGTGCTTTGCAGTAAAGGTCATTAACCCTAATCATACTGTACATCTTGGCAGACGCTTCATACAGAACATACTTTGCTTGAAATACAAGGTTTGGCCTGACGACGATGTTATAAAAGTCATATCCCACATTTATGCTCACCAGTCTTGAGGATTTTATCTTGAGAGAAAATGTCTTCTGCCGACATGTGAGAATGTATATAGCTCCAAAACGTATTTCAAATTAGTGTGGTATGAGATTCAAATAATTAAACATATTACAGTAGATGTGTACCCATACTAGCAGCATGGGTTTGCTTTAGGCTGCATTCACACCAAATCAGACATTGCTGCGATTACTGCCGGGTTGTGCTCATTAACGGTGAATTTGAAAAAAATGTATCCAGCGCTGTCATCTAGTAAAAATTGTCAGGTTTATGAACAAATGACATTCCTATAGTACGGTAACATGCTGACGTTAGTATTTAGTTTAAAGCACTGGCTGCAGACTTTTAGTCTTTTTGTGATTCTGACCTGATTTCTATTCCTATCTACATTTACTTTGTAACTGCATAAGTAATGGGCAACTGCAATGTTGCAACTGCGATGGATTAATTATATGGAAGAGACTGAGAATATTCTGCTGCCCATGATTTAGGGAATGTATTTGAAATCTGATTGGATAAAACTGCATCGTGCACCAAAACAAGCGAAAGTTGCAAAATAACTTCTCAGTTGTTCGGCATCAAGTTACACCACAGGGGAAAACTGCCTTCCAAATTCATGTGTTCAATTACTTAACAGCTTTACGTAGTTGTAAGACGATTGTTGAGATCCCCGAATGAAATCATGCACAGCACTGCTGCTGCATGTAATACAGGACTTTGTCAAATAGGGAACAGTGTGTGACCAAATTACCAAAGTGGAAAGACAAGGGAGAAGAAAATGAGTGTAAAGGAAGAGTGTAAAGAGTGAGATTACTCAGATTAGAGGTAGGAGTTAGAGAATGGCAAAGAGGGAGTGACGTGGAGGCAGGAAAGAGACGTACATGCTTTACCTCAGACACCCTCTGTCCTCTCCCTGCATCCCTCCCTCGGTCGATCAGAGGGAGTTTCACATGTAATACCCTCCATCATTGATAGTCTTCTCACATCATAGCACCATAACTTAATCCCCTCCCTCTGCTTCGTGTTGCCACGGCAACATGCACCCTTCCACAGCCACCTGTGTCTCAGATACGCAGTGATGTACAGAACGCAGATCCCACGTCAGCCAATTGGATCGTGTGCCAGTGCGCGCACAAGCACTTCTGTTTCTGAGTCTGGCTCAGTCATGTTTAGGAAGCGCTGACCTACTTGGACCAATCAGACGGCTCGGTGTCTGGATGCAGTGTGTGTGTGTGTGTATGTATATATATATATATATATATATATATATATATATATATATTGCTAAGTGGCTGAGTTGTTCTGCTGCCGCATTAAAGGGCACATGGGGCCAACAGAAGAGAGAACAGAAGACATGTCATTATCATGTTGTGTGTGTCTGTGCGTTTGTGTGCAGAGGTACGTGAAATTGAAGCATTGATTGTGTGTGCGTGTGTCTGTGGGTTAGGGTGAGTGTGACTATAGGTGTGTGTTCATGCCACTGTGTGAATGCAGTTAGGTGATATAAACCAGAGGTCTATAGACATATCTAGATGAAAAACAATCTTTTTTGAATGTATTAAATATACCCACGAATACTTTAGGTCTGTTCTAGTTTTAGATCTTAGTTTGTGTGATGTTGTTTTATCTTCCCTCTTAGAAATAAATGTGCTAACTAGAACTGTATAGGGTTATTTGGCTTGTCCCTAGAGTAGAACCCTTTGTGGGGTTCTAGAACAGCCTTTTTTATAAGGGTTTCACCTTTAACCTTCTTGTCTTCTGAGGGCTTTCCCAAGAACCGTAATGTATTCTACTGAGGAGGCAAAAAAATATTGAATTTCATATTGTATTCTGTGGTTATCACTCATAACATTGCTTCTACTTTATCATGTGTGCCTGAGGCCATGGGAACCACATCTAACAGCCTTAGACTTTGAGAGGCTCATGGTTCCCGATCACAGTTTTTTATTTAAAAAAATAATAATTGGGGGGGGGGGGTGGGCTGGGAGGATATTTTAATAGCCATACTCCATTAAATAACTATTTGTTTATCCGAAAAAGGTTCTTTGGATGAAAGGCTTCTTAATGGAACCCATTGTCTTACAAAGAAACCTTGAAGAACTCTTTCTTCAAAAAAGGGGTTCTGGGTAGACCCTGGGGTTCTTTTAGAACCCTTATTACTTTTGGTATATGGTGTATGCCAAAAATATTAAGTGTAAAGGTTCATCTTTATCTTCACTACATTCAGCTTGCAGTTACAGTAATCAAAACCGACCAACTCCTTAAAGATTTAGCAGATGTCAGGTTTGCTGTTTCTTTCTACTTTCAGTCTGTTTGCTAAGAGAATTGTTGCTTTACTCAAGCTCCTTACTTAAAGGAATAATTGAAACAATGCTGCTTAAGAACTTTCCATAGTTAGATCATCACATTTGATAAGCTTTTAAACCTTCTGCTTTGTCTTTGATCTTCTCCCAGAACCCTGAACACTCGTCTGCAGCCTTTTGTTGTTTTGCAGTAGTGCTGGTGCCTGCGTCATTTTCTTTTCCTTGGGTTGTTCTTTTATAATGAAGCTGCCTTCATTACCTGTGTAATTGGTTGTTGTACAATGGGGAATTTCTTTTTAAGTAATACTCCCTTGCTTGTTTCTCCCTCCTCAGTTTCACGTCTTGACCAGAACATCCCTGTTAAAACTTGCATGATATCACTTTGCTTTAAAATAGGTCAGCCTCACAAAAAGGTCTGTGGTTCTCTGCTAAATTAAAGCATAGGCAGCTTTTTTGCACTGTATCACTTCACCATTGGACCATTGTAAACAACATCGTCCCGTAAACATTAACTACACAATACAAAAAATGACTTGCAGTACATAAAGTGTAATGCTGTTTTGTCAGGTCCACATCATGGCACCAGCACTTCCAGGGTTAACATAGTCTACTTTTACTGTAAGCTAGTTTGAATTTAGTCTATCATTTATTTAGTTCATACAAAATAGATGTTTGTGCTCATTCAGTTTTTAAATGCACATGAAAACGTGCCTGTGATTTTAACTCATCCCCGGACGCTTTTTGTCAGATCATTCACAGTCTGTTAACATTTAATTAAGTAAACTGAGACATCCAGAGATGATAGCCACTCGCCTATATATAAATAATGAAACTGAATGAAGGTCCAGGTCAATGTTTTATCAGCCAATAACAGAAATGAATTCCCCATGCCTAATTATCCCATTGTCTAGCCATTGTGCGTTTTTAAAATCAGTACTAATGGATTAAGTTTGACCGTATCGTTACATTTCAGGTATTCAGAACTCAATTTCTCAAGCTCTGTTAGCCCTTTTTCATGTCCAGCCACAACATCTCTACTGGGTTGAGATCTCTCTTACTGGCCTCAATTGCATTAATTCTAATTATTCCCCAACTACACTACAACACAAGAAAAACAACAGCATCACATTTGTGAAAGTCTTTGTATTCACAACGAGAGTAATTCCAGTACTGATCAGTATGTCCATAAAAACTCCACATTCATTGACAAGAGCTTGACTGATAAGAGCCAATCAATACGGCTGATTTCAGACTAATGTGTGACTGGCAGCTATAAACTGTTCAAGGGATCAAACTATAAATGCCAATTACTGATTTAATAATCCCTAGGTGGAATGTCAGCAGCACAAATTGCAGGTTAAAAAAACTGGAACAATATATAACACAAAAATGTTGTTGCTGAGAAACATTTATGATACTGCTGCTCAGTGCACCAGGAGGAAGGCCATTGTCTTCAATCACAGCTGGGCTTACTACCACCTTTTCTTTTCAAAACATCCAATATCTGGTGGGAGATAAGGTGAGAGGGAATGGATTTTGGAACTGTGAAAGTCACAGAGTATACTTTAGAGCAGGGGTGGGGAACCTTTTTCCTATAGATAGATTCAGAGGGATGAAACCCTCTTTTTAATGGTCACACATGCAGAGAACACAGCACACACAGTGAAATTTGTTGTCTGCTTTTAAAACATCCTAGTACCAGGAGTCTAGTACTAGGAGCAGTGGGGGGAAGGGGGATGTCCAGTGCCTTGCTCAAGGGCACCACGCAGGGCAGGAGGTGAACTGGGACCTCTCCAAGTAGCAGTCACACTCTATTTTTTAGGTCTGGTCGGTGACTTGAACCAGCAACCCTACGGCTCACAGTCCAAGCTCCTACTGACTTTGCCACTGCCGGACATCAAGGGCCATTTAAATTTTTACAACGTCCTTCGAGGGCCATACTAATTATTGAACTCATAACCTCTGCTAAAAAATGTAAGACACAGCCCATTCATTTCACCTTTCTTTCATGCTGTGCAAAAAAAGCAACTTTTTCAGCCATGTATCTTTCTGTTTTATCTTTCCATGTTTGTATGTTACGCTCTGGAGAGTCGCCCGTTTTATTCTATTGCTGACTAGATTTGAATAAATTTTTTTGGAGTTGATTTATTGCGTGTGTTTATGAATTACCTCGAGGATCAAATGGTCTTGCGGGGCCGTACACGGCCCAGAGGCCGGAGGTTCCCCACCCCTGCTTTAGAGAGATTAAAAAGAAGAAGTCACTTTAGAGAAATATGTCATAGTCTATATACATACAGTATGCCAGGTTTCCTTTGGTCTGCTCACGCCTTCCTTTAGGTGTTCTGATGGGGGTTGAGCATGGCATGATATAAAAAGGCCAGTTATTGACTGACTGACTTACTAAAAACAACATGAGTTTGTTTGACTGCACTGTAAACAGACACACCAGCTGCTCTTGTGTCCCGGCTAAAGGAGTGTTTGCTGGAGTGTTAAAGCACAGGTGTCGCAAGATCAACCAGGACATCTTGAGAAGTAACTTTAAGCAGTCGCCACAGTCGTTCCTGATGCTCTCACTATAAAAAGTACTATAGGACACTATCATTAAAGGGAGATTGTGATGCAGGCAATATTTTTCAATTGATTGTTAATTGATTTCAATGGATGTGTATATAAAATAAAGCTGCTCTTGTCCAATTCCCTTCCCGGACTCAATCTACACAGAGGGTCAGGCATTGCTATGTTCTGTACAGTACACACATTCAGTTTTAGAACTCATACACAAGGTGTCACCTGAGGCCCTTAGATGTGTTGTTGACCTTTTCCTAACTTGCCGTCTGTTTGTGAAGTACAGCACAAAGCCTCCTATAGGTTTACACTAGGAATACAAGTGCATATATACTGTACCAGTGCACAGATACAATGATGATCTCGCACACACATCGAGTTTATGCTTTTTTTCAGTTTTCTTGTACTATTCTTTCTCTTGGCCAGTCATCCCTCAGTGTCTCCTTCATCCTGTCTTATCCTCTCAATATTCGAGTTGTTCTTTCCTAACGTCTTACTACCAACTTTTCCTATCTTCCGTTATTTTGGCCTGCCTGCAGGTATGTCGAGTGAAACTTGGAGGGACATGGTGTCCTTAGCTGGCTTTTTCCAGTATGTCAGCATGATCTGAGGGCATGCTGCCAGCTGTCCTCATATAGAGGGACTGCTATACAGTAAATCATGACAAGATCAGTTGCAGTATGCAACCAGGACAGTCATATTGGTCCTGGCTTCAAATTCTGTTTGATGCATGAGGTGTGACAACCATTTTTGGATCAAGCCTGATATGCAAGGTAGGTAAATTAATGCTGTTTTGTGTAGTTTGCAATGTATGAGTTGAGGTTAAATGCCAGGAATTTATGTCCTGGTGTTAACCACTACATAACTGTTGTATTTAAATACTTTGAAATGTTGTTAATACAGTAATATAAACATTTATCTTCTTTAAATAAGTGTGAACACAGAAGATAACATTTGTAAACGGGAAATATGCACATTGCCGCCTCACTGAAACAGCATGGTGAAATGGCTGCAATCACCACTAATGTAATGGTCATTATGGTAAAACAAATATTTTTAATTATTACTTCCTGGGAACATATCCCTGTTTTCCCTGGATTCTCTGAATTTCTTGAAAGAGCTAAGGTACGACAAGTTTATTTATACAGCACATTTCAACAGCAAGGTTTAGGTAACAAAACTTTGGGTTTGGGTTGAAATACCTATGTTTGTAAGTACATCTGACATCATGTGACTCAGTGACGGAGCGTCAGGTGACATAACGTCATCAGTAAAAATAACTCAACTTTTGATTTCGTAATGGACGCGAACACCGGCCCCCAAGGGTGAAAGTCCTGTGTTGAACCATCCATTACCCCTTCCTCCCTGACACTGAAGGATGCTTTATGCGTCACTACCAAGTCTCCGCTGGCCATCGCCCAAGCGGCTGTATTGGACGCCCTTGGAGTGGGAGCAGGTTTATTCCATTCTTCACTCCACACACAGTTTTTGGTTTTAACAATGCATTACCTTCTAAACTCTTACTACAGCCCAAATAAAATTGGACAGTCACTTTTTGGGAAAAGGGTTTAGTGATTGGTCAACTGTCCTGGTTCTGAAGATGTGAGAAAAATGTTCATGGTTGTGTAAAATTATGTTGTTACTTATCCATTTCACTCCCCCACATTTTGGGAATTGGGTCTAGAAAATTGTAGTTAAATCATCAATCATCGAGTCACTAATCCTCGAGGCCCCTCTTTACATACATTACGCCTAGTTCGTCTGTTCACATTCCACACACTCGGCTCAGCACAATTCTAGTTATCAGGTTTTGCTCCCTTCACAAAAAGCTGCTTTCTTTTTTCAGCTAAATTATGACAAACAACTTCAACAAATCTTTAATTAGCCAGAGCTGGATAATCCATCACAATTAACATGGAAGCCTTATTTTGGTTTTGTTGCAGTTTCTCTTCAGTCTTTATTTAACTTTGCAGAATTACGTCTTTTCATATCAGAAATGTAAATCTCCAGGAAAATAATCCCTATAAAATATGACATCTTGCTACTTCTTAATCTCTTTCTTAGTCTCTTTCAGTGTGTAAGACTGTGAAGTTTAAGTTTTAAAACAGTGTTTGAAAGGCAAGTGCAAAATAATCTTATACATGCATTGTACATTGTAAAATATTAATTAGACATGGACAGAAGACATTGACCCCTAACGTTAAATGACGCTGTGCGTGTCCTGCTGAGTGCATCATGTCTTGTCATGGCTGTACACTTGTGGAAAGATGTTTTACGAAATAAGGGATCAAAGCCCAGTAAAAGTCAACAGGGATGGAACATCACTCATACCTTCTAGCAAGGAGGAAGATTGCTCCTTTTGTATTGTATTTGAGTGTATTTACTAGTTGACTGGCTCCTCTCTGAAGTGGCCATCAGAATTTTACCTGGTAAACCTGTTGACAGCCTTTAGACAGTGCACACGTTTCTAATGTCAGATTTGAACATGTCCTTCCCACATTACAATGATACAACTTGATTTAAAAATGAGCTAAGTAACCCTTTAAATTATCCCTGTGGGAAATTAGGTTACTTAAGCAGCAGGGACTATGAGATACTTACTCAACAGAGCTGAACGTCAAACATAATTTGAAATGTATTGCACATTTCAAAAACTATTGAACTATTGAAAATAAAGAGGCAATATATTACATTACATTACATTTAGCTGATGCTTTTGTCCAAAGCTACGTACAAAAAGTGCAAACAATCATGGAGATACAACTCCGAACAGCAAGACGATAGCTTCAAATAGGTACAATCGTATAAGTGAACACTGTCTTCAAATAAGCCAGTTTGAAGTGCAACATAAGTGCAAATACAAAATACAAAAACAATAGAATACAAATTCAACTATTAGCTATAAATAACCCAAACCAATATAAGTGCAACATACAAAATACAGTTATTTTGTTTTCTTCATTTGCCGAGGTGCAGTCGAAACAGGTGAGTGTTCAGTCTGTGATGGAAGGTGTGAAGACTGTCTGCTGTTCTCACATCAATGGGGAGGTCGTTCCACCATTTTGGAGCCAGGATAGCAAACAGGCGGGTTTTGTTTGAGGGAAATCTGGCTCCTACTCGTAGTGAGGGAGTGGCGAGCTGATTGGTCGACGCAGAGCGAAGTGAAGGTGCTGGGGTGTATGGTTCGACCATGGCCTGGATGTAGGAAGGGGCTGATCCATTCACAGCACGGTAGGCCAGCACCAGAGTCTTGAAGCAAATTTGAGCCGCCACTGGTAGCCAGTGAAGGGAGCGGAGAAGCGGTCTAGTGTGGGAGAACTTGGGTAGATTGAAGACCAGTCGGGCTGCTGCATTCTGGATGAGCTGTAGAGGTCGAATGGCACATGCAGGCAGTCCAGCGAGGAGGGAGTTGCAGTAGTCATGGCGTGAGATGACAAGAGCTTGAACAAGAACCTGCGTCGCCTTCTGAGTCAGTAGGGGACGTATCCTCCTGATGTTGTACAGAGTGCATCTGCAGGAGCGGGTTGTTGCAGCGATGTTGGGACCGAAGGACAGTTGGTTGTCCAGCGTCACACCCAGATTCCTTGCAGTCAGAGTCGGGGAAACAGCAGAGGTGCCGATGTTAATGGTAAGGTCTTGGATGGGTACGATCCATTAATCTAAAGCGCAGTTCAAGACCATATATGCAGACTCTGCAAATAGGATATAGAAATAAGTAGAAATGATTTACAGTTTTTGTAGACTGCATAAAATAATATGTTAATATAGATTATAATTTCCAGCCGCAATAATAAAAGAATGCAGGTTGCCGAGTGTTATAATTGCAGCAGCTATTACTTTTCTTTCCTGAAGGTGATGCAGGTAGTTGTGTGTTGAACTGGTTTCAAATGAACTCTCCTTGAAAGTGGTGGAAGAAGTACTTTTTTTTTTTTTTTTTTACTTAAAGGCAGAATGAGTAGGATTTTACTAAAGAAAAACAATGTATAGAATCGTACAAAAGTTATCCCATAATCATCACTTCTCTGCAGAGACACTGCCTGTACTCTTTTTTTTTTTTGTATATGTTTCTGGGCATCAACTGCTAGAATGCAGAGACATGGTGCTATATCGTAACCACACATCCAAGCTTGGATCAGAACAGAAAAAACGCAAATATAGTGAGACGAAACGCGAAGCAGACAAAGCTTGTTCCAAAAGGATAGTGAATCTGGGGTTGGCTGTCACCCACTGACAAGCACCCTAACCCTTACTGCGGTCAGGGGGCACGTACAGATAGGAGGGGCCAACTTTGAATGTTGTGTTTAAAAACTGCAACCAACAAATCCTACTCATTCTGCATTTAAGTAAAAGTACAATTACCACAATGTAAACTGCCCCATGTGGAGAATATGCAGGCTGCTAAACATAAGCCAATTACTTTGTGAATGAATCATAACCCATTTTCATGAGGTGCTTTACATCTAGCACAAAACACTTTTATGCCTAGTTGTTTTTGGTGATGTTATGCATTCACAGAGAAGCAGCTCATAATGCATTTAAACAGCTGGGGGAGTAATGCGTCTGTCAGTACCGAAGGAAATGGATGTTTCCTTCGTGAGGTTGAGAGTGACAGCCTCCTGCAGTTCAACTGTTTATTTACACCCTTCCACTTAATGCAGAGAGCCCTCCACATCTGTGAGCGTGGCTTCATGCAGAGTGGTTCTCTGAAGTGAAAGGAGGGGTGGGGAGGGATTGTTGGGAAAAAGCCATGGACAGAGCTACACAGGCAGGATTAGTTTTATCAAGGCTATAGCATTGTCTGCCTCTATTTATTCAAGCAAGCGAGTGCTGTATGTTTTAGCTAACACAGTTGCAGAGGTTAGTAGATATTTGGGACAACTTACAGTATTTACACAATTACATTTATTCTGCTAAATGTTATGTGTTTTGATCTTGCTTATTTGCTTCTATATAAAAGGTTTGGTTATTCTTAAAACACAGATGTTGGTAGGCCTATGTCCTTTAAAATGTTATGTCCTTAAGTCAGTGTTTTAAAAGAAAATGTCTTTATTTTAAATTTCTATATTTTAAGAAACGGCTATGTTAGTTTACTGGCAATGACTTCAGAACCAGTAACGTTAGCTAACATTACTGATTAGCCTACTGTGAGAGACTTCAGAACCAGTAGGCCTAATGTTAGCTAACATTACTGTGAGAGACTTCAGAACCAATAACGTTAGCTAACATTACTGTCAAAGACTTAGGAACCAGTAACATTAGACTACTGTCTGAGACTTCATAACCCGTAACGTTAACTAACATTACTGTGAGAGACTTCAGAACCAGTAGCCTAATGTTAGCTAACATTACTGATTACTGTGAGAGACTTAAGAACCAATAACGTTAGCTAACATTACTGTGAGAGACTTAAGAACCAGTAACGTTAGCTAACATTACTGTGACAAACTTAAAAACTAGTAGCCTAACGTTAACTAACATTACAATGAGAGACTTAAGAACCAGTAATGTTAGCTAACATTACTGTGAGAGACTTAGGCTATAGCCTAAACTAGTAACAATAGCTAACATTACTGAGACAAACTTAAAAACTAGTAACGTTAGCTAACATTACAATGAGAGACTAAAGAACCAGTAACGTTAGCTAACATTACTGTCAAAGACTTAGGAACCAGTAACCAGTTTTTGTCTGGGAAAGGAGGTCGTCAATAAATAGCCATCATCATAGTTTTTCTTTGTATTACATTTCCAGGTAGCCTATTTGACTGTCATGTTTATGGGCAGTTGACACAATATATTCTCAGTCTGAATGGTATTCTATCTATAGACTTGTGTGACTTGAGGACAGGGACAGGGGGAAAACATCAGAGCTTAAATAGCTCAGAACAGCTGAGAATACTGTGGTGAAGACAGAGGCGAAAGAAGTTAACAAGAGATGCTCACATGCATAGAGACACTGGTTTCGTTCAGTGATGGGATTCAGGTTTAGTCCGGTTTGATTTCTCTATCCCAATACCTGTAGCATTTTCCAAATGACTTAAACTGATATAATCAAATATTAAATTGGATGGGTGAGGAGCTCAGAGAGGTCATTACAGGTTACATATAAGAAAAGGATTAGAAGGGGAGGTCAGAGGGAGCAAGGCTGGACTAGAGGTTATTAAGTTCATCCAATAACAGAATAGTCACAGGTTTTATCCCCACCACCAACTCTGTGTCCTCAGGGGTCAGAGAACTGTTTATCCTCAGCAGCAAAACTCCTAGAGGAGATTCAGTTAAAGATACAACAGTGTACATCGGCAAAAGCAGGAATTGATTTGATAACACCAGCAGTGGTTGTGGAAGTTGTAACTGCTACATGATCTCTTCTCAGCTCAAGTAGCAGCTCTTGTTTGTCTGCTTTCAAGCTCACATTTTTTGCTACAGTATGTTGTTCCCTCTTGCTGCCTTAGTTAATGTTGTGATTTCTTCGATTATGACCACTCACCTTCAATGAAAGCAAAAAGAATGACTTCTTTATGACGCATGTTAGGAGCGGAAACATTCAAGGGCATAATAGGTTTTGTGTCTGAAGTGGTGTTGACATAATGAAGTCTGGGGCTCTTCCACCAGACATATGTTTGACCTATATATTTCATTGACATATATTAAAGATCGACCGGTCGATCTTCGTTCCTACCCTCACCTATGGTCATGAAGGCTGGGTCATGACCGAAAGAACGAGATCACGGGTACAAGCGGCCGAAATGGGTTTTCTCAGACGGGTGGCTGGCGTCTCCCTTAGAGATAGGGTGAGAAGCTCAGCCATCCGTGAGAGACTCGGAGTAGAGCCGCTGCTCCTTTACGTTGAAAGGAGCCAGTTGAGGTGGTTCGGGCATCTAGTAAGGATGCCACCTGGGCGCCTCCCTAGGGAGGTGTTCCAGGCACGTCCAGCTGGGAGGAGACCCCGGGGAAGACCCAGGACTCGGTGGAGAGATTATATCTCCTCTCTGGCCTGGGAACGCCTCAGGATCCCCCAGTCGGAGCTGGAGGATGTGGCCCGGAGAAGGGAAGATTGGGGTTCCTTACTGGAGCTGCTGCCCCCGCGACCCGATCCCGGATAAGCGGTAGACGATGGATGGATGGATGGATATATTAAAGATGGGATTGAAAGGATTTTCCCTGGACAGAGACCTGCATAAAGACCCTGAGGCAGCTGGAAATAACAAAATATACATATATATATATCTATATAGATATATATAGATATATATAAACAATTTAAGCATAAACACATTGGTTGTATAGCTTTACAAATATATATATATATATATATATATATATATATATATCTCTCTCTCTATATATATATATATATATATATATATATATATATATATATATATATATATATATATATATATATATATCTCTCTATATATATATATATATCGATATCTATATCTATATCTATATCGATATCGATATCTATATCGATATAGATATCTATATATATATATATCTATATAGATATCTATATATACTGCTCCAATAAGCTCCACCCATCAGAGATTTAGGGTGGCCTTAATGTGGCCTGAAGAGGCAGCCATGAGGTGTAATATTGCTGTGAACACACTGTAAAAATACATGTCAACATGAATGAACATCAACAAACTCGGAGGATGTGGATGTACCGTAAAACAGCACTGTTTACAGAGTAAAACGATCTGAAACTGTACAAATGCAGCAGAAAATATGGTGAAACTTAAGAGAATGCAGTGCAGTGCAGTTTAATTAGTTAGCCTGTCAGTCCTGTTTTTGTTCTTGCTTGGGCAACAAGACTGTGCATCAGATTAGGATTGTTCCTACATGTTTCCAGCAGCAGGGTCAATTATGCAGCTGCAGCAGGGCCACAGCTTCTGCTGAATGAATAACATCAACAGTGGACAGAGAGATGAGGGGGAGTGCAGTCATTCTAACACATCCACATAAACAGAGAGGAGAGGCGAAAGGAAGGTCAACCATGGCAGACTTACATTCTTGGCAGTCCTCACGCCAGCTGATCATTAGAAAAGGAGAAAACAGGGAGGATGGAGGGGATAGAAACAAAGGAGAGGTGGAGGATGAGAGACTGCAGGGATATGAAGACAGAGGGGAGAGAAAGCTATAGGGCTTTGATTTAAGGTCAGTCTGCACTTTTATGTTGCCTCAGTGCGAACTTGTTTGTACTGCAAACAGCATGGATATTGTGTTTGTCTTTATATGACGGTTTCTTTAATGTTTGACGTTATGCAAATGTGTCTGTGTGTGCCCCAACAGTAATTGTGTACGTTGTAGCGCGGCCTTTTTACGTTGCTCAAACATTGTTCACTTAAAAAGAAGACAGGAGGAGCTTTGTTTTCTGTTTAGACATGCTACAGAAAAAGAAAAGGCATACATCATAATACACAAGTTATGCTTGGACAGGCGCTTCAGCGATTTCCAAGCATGCCTCAGGACACTGGATGTAAAGGAATAAATATGTGTTTCTAACTAAAGTAGTCAAAATCACATTCCTTTCTAAATTAGACCTGCAGCTATGGATTGTTTCAATTTGTCTTGATCTATCAAATCATGATATGTTTAATACTGCCTTTGAAGAATATGGCTTTCAACATAAATATTTAAAACATTTTGATCTGCATCTCAAATAAACTTCTACAAGTGTGCTTAGAAATCATAGATAAATGTTGCTTCTTTAGAGCATGCCTGATAAATCAAGTCAAGTAACCTAGTGATGGTTGATTGTAAATCCACCAGATCAACAGTCCACAATCCAGCTTTCAACGCACACCTTTTGATGCATCTTTGTCACATCATCAGTCATTTCTAAAAAACAAAAACAAGAAGATCAAACAATCTATAGGCAACAGGACAAGATTGTAGAAATGCAACCTCGGAACTCGTTGGCTGTCGTCTGGCGACTATTTAGCTTTTTATTAGCTTACAATTAGCTTGTTAACTTGCTACTTCGTCGTCTCGTAACTTAAACTCTATTCTGACGTCTTAAATTGCTAACCGGACTGTTAACAATGAGCAGCTCACAGAAGATTTAGCCCGGAGATCCCGCTGACTACACCGCAACCCAACAAATAATGGCCTTTGAATTTTCATCCACACTTGTGTGTTATTCCTTTAATAGATTAGTTTGACACCATGCTGTGAATGTGATCTGTGTGAGCTTGTTACTGCTGTGTCATGCTAATGGTTTTTCTGTGTGAGGGCAGAGTGCGGACTGCACATTTAGTTTGTCAAAGTGAAGCCACTTGAGAAAGGATGAAAGCCTTTTTTAATCTCTTTCCACTCTTTTGTATTCTGGCTGACAAAGTGTTGCTCTGGACACACTGGCTGCTACTAGAGCAACAGTTTGTCCATTGATGAGGCAGTTGGTCTTTCCACAACTATCCAAGTAATCTCTTCATTCATAAAAACCTTGTGTTTAAATGAAGTGTCTATATGAAGCTTCTGGAATAAATGCATTGTCAGATAATTCTACTTTGTTTTTTTTTAATCTGTGCAGATTAGCAGATAGGTGGGGTTCACTTCATCCGGACATCTCACATTAGATTAGTACCGGGGTCAGTGCTCTTCTTTGTGTGTCCTTAGAGTCTTTAGTGTAAGCTTAAAGGGTAACTGAACACTAAGTCCACCGACACACAGTGACTGCTGATATGAAGTCAAGCTTCCATCGAAATGTAAAGCAAATCTTAACCATATTTCCAGGTAGAAAATAAAAGAGAATTGGGTGAGATGACATAATTAAACAAGTGGCAGTCAAACTTTAAATGAAGGCGGCTGTGGTTCAGGAAGTAGAGTGGTCGTCCACCAATCTGAAGGTTGGGGTTTGATCCCAGTCCCCTGCAGTCGAAGTGTCCTTGGGAAAGATATTGAACTCCAAATCGGCGGCTATGCCATCGTTGTGTGGGTGTGAATGTTGATCGCTCCTGATGTGCAGGTGGCCACCAGTGTGTGAATATGTGTGTGTGGGTGAGTTCTTTGTAACTATCAGACGTTATATCTCGGCAATAAAATGTCTGAAACTCTTTGGTTTAGACTCCGGGAGAGACCGAGGAGCTTTGTGACAGAGCTGTGTGGTGGTGTAAGAGGGGAGGCATGTTCAAGCTGTTAAGTTGCTCTTGAACCTTTACGACCTGCTCACACACTCGGCTGGATAAATATTGTGCATCAGTGAGGAGTAGTTTTCAGCCACTTCAAATATTTCCTTCACTTGCTCAGTGGTAATTATTTCTGTTCATTTATTATCCATGAAGCCTTGAGAAATACATTTAAGTCTCATTTTATTTGCTCACAAAATGTAATATTTCCATACAGCAGCTCATCTGTTGTCCACCCATCACCTGTCACACACATATGGGTACCATAGAATACTATTTGTCATTAGTGTGGATTGAAGAAAGAAGGGGGGGGGGGGGAGATACTTTTAGTTTGACAGGAGGAAGATACAAAATGGATGTTAATACACACAAGAAAGTTTTTATAGCGCTAAAGAGATAAGCTACTAGACAATGCTCCCCCATACACACGCATGTGCACACTCGCATGCCAACTAAAGTGCACCCACAGATGCAAACCCGAGGGACATGTGTGCGTGCTAACTCATTAGTGTGTGCACAGTTGTGTCCAGACAGACACAAAGTCACATAGATGCACTTATATATGCATTCTTGCAGAGAAACACACACATGAATGGGCAAATGCAAGCACCCACACATACACACACACACACTCTCTCTCTCTCTCTCTCTCTCTCTCTCTCTCTCAGTGGTCGGTAATTACAGTCGCTGGCAGAGAAACGGCAGACATACATAGTCAATGAGAGCAGGGAAAACAATGAACACACAGAGCAGATGATTGCTGTAAATAAAAGAATGAAAGTGGAGCGAGGGAGGAGCGGAGGAGGACACGATGCCACTGAAATGGGGATTGAAGGGAACAAGGGGGCAAAAATAAGAGGAAAAAGAGATTGGGAAAAGGGGAGAACAGAGGCTTAAATAAGGAGGGAAGATATGGAATTAAGTTTCCCACTTTTCCATTTCTGTGTCTGTTTGACATGTAACATAAGTCAGTTTAAATTGTTTTACCATGTGCATGGAGCAGTTTGGCAGAAGGAGGAACTGTTTCCTTACACAAAGTGTTAGAGGGACTGAGGTAATTCTTCAGGTGAAGGCAGCGCCGGAGGAGATGAGGGGAGGAATAAAAAGGTTGACAACTGTAATAACTCCCAAATAACATTCAAACACTTAAGTTTGTCTGTACATTCTGTCTGGACTGTCTGGCTTTCAGCACAGTCTTCCATTGGATTGCTTCATAATGCTTACAAACTGCACAGACGTCATATACATACCTCTGGAATCCACTAACTCTTTCCATTGATAGCTGGAACTTCAATGCCCATTAAGAATAAACTTCCATATATTCACATTTAATAACTTCAGATCTTGTGTAATAATCATCAGACTTTTTTTTTCTTTATAATCTTCAGACTTGATGTGTAGAGTCACCGAGATGTAAATAAATGCAGTCAGGACTTTGTCACTGGTAAACTCAATGACTCCCTGGCAACAGTGCATTTCCATGACAACTGAGCAAACTCTCTCTGCTGATACACAGTGTGATGCAGTTGAGAGCTCGGGAAACGGCTACCCAACCTTGAGTTGTGATTGTTTTGTTAAACTCAAGCGGCAACCTCCAGGTCTTAAAAGTGCAGCCGATGCGGGGAAAAGCCTGCATTCTTTCTAATGGCCAGCAGGGGGCCGAGTACACTGGTTGCAAAAAGAAGTCCGGTTGTATAGAAGTCTATGAGAAAATGACCCCAATTCTCCGTTGATTTATTACCTCAGTAAACATTTTCCTTCTTCAATACAGCATGATGTTCATTTTGTAAATCTTCCTGCCCTTTTGAGTATAATAGGCGGGTTGTCCATGTGTTAGTCTTAGAACTTTAACCGTGTATTCAGTTCATGAAAGTTAACTAACATTTAGTTCAGGTGATTTGTGTTCAGTGTTAATTTGCAAATGTTAGCATGCTAAGACGCTGAACTATCACCTGGTTAGTATCAGCATATTAGCATTGTTATTGTGATCATGGTAGTATCGTGGGCGTGGTTAGCATGCTGAAGTTAGCATTCGTCTCAAAGTGTACGGCCTCACAGAGCAGACAGCATGGCTGTAGACTCTTGGCAAGTGGCCCAACAACGCACCCAAGCAGGCTAAAACAAATCATGCCAAGTACTACCATGTACTGTATGACCCAGGTCTAGTTAAATAAACAGGCTTGGACTTCACAGCACTCATTAACTCATTTGCACTGATACAATCATCTTAGCCCAGGACATCCTAATCTTTTTACCCTGGCTTGGCCCACTAAGTCCTGCCTCCAGCCCGCCATACCCTGCTGATCTGTGAGATCTCCAGATATCATGCAGCAGCTGTTGCCGTTCTACATGACATCTTATGCCAAGATACACATCAGCTAATATGTACTGTATACAGTAAACTATCATGGATTATTCCAAGGTCACCCATGTTTAACATGCACTCTGAACTGTAAACATCTAAATGCGTGCCATCCCCATCAGATAGCTACAGTGTGTGTTGTCCTTCAGAAGAGGCAGCTGCAAGAGCCAACTTCACATTTGGTGTTTTATTGAGAAGATAATAATAACAGTGAAGGTGTCTCCGCTTTTGATAATAAATGTCCTGTGTATTGTGCATTAAAAAAACAAACATTTATCATATTTTGAGAGAATGTCACATTTGCCTCTGCAAAGGAGGTTATGTTTTTGTTTCGGTTTGTCAGCAGGAGTAATAGAAGACGATGCAGAGTTTATTCTTCACCTTGAAAACAGCAGTTGACAAAACTATCCCACATTAAAAGCCGTGCGTGAGATTTTGATCATCACATGAATAAATTATGAACATTTCAACTTTTAGAAGTCTTTAAGGTGCTCAGAAAATCAATCTGAACATTTAACAATGTTATGACAGCTGGGCAGTCGCAATCTGCTAATGAAGATCATGCGAGCTGATTGAAAGCTTGAGGTGAGAAGGTTTGGCAAATAATTTGGGTCTTTGCAATGGACACTTTGATTTGTTTTCCTGTAAACTATTTATTTGCCTTTTGACTTGGGGTAGTGCCCAGTAACACTGGGAATGAAGTCTCTCTTATTGAGAAAATAAAAGTTGTGCTCTGAAGTTAATTATGAACAAAGACATACTTGTTTACAGCAGCCCCATGGGCGAAGCTACAATTAGATTCTCTGTAGTGAGAAACACGGTCAGTGTTTTTCATTTATCTTTTTTGGGCTACTACACCTCTTTTTGTGTGAGCTGACTATTCTGCAGATTTAGCTGGAGTGATTACAGAGAGTGGGTGAGTGATATAGTGGAGGAAGCGGAGAGAAAGAGTCGGAGAGGGATCTTTGATCATGATGTGCAGCTTCTCCTCTCCATTTAATCAGCTTGTTTACGCTGTCCAAGGCCTCCCGACTCTGAGGCAGACGGTGTGTGTGTGTGTGTGTGTGTGTGTGTGTGTGTGTGTGTGTGTGTGTGTGTGTGTGTGTGTGTGTGTGTGTGCATTTGAATCCAGGTTTAGACAGTCAGCGGTTAGTTTGTGGGGGTTTTCTCATGTCATGTGTTCGGTGCTTATTGTCCAAAGTTCTTGTTTTGTTCTGACCATTGACTGTGTGTGTGTGTCCGTGTGTGTGTGTCCGTGTGTGTAAATATATATCAACATGCAGATGTATTATTGCAATAAAAAGCACAGATGCACAGAAAAAATAAACTTCCAGCTGCTTGTCTGGTCTCATTTCTTTATTGATGGGCTGTTGATAGTTGATGGAAAATATAATTGATTTAATAACTTTATTAACCTGTATTTTGTTTTTAAATCATAGCAGTTCATAAAATAAAGTTGCAGGAAAAATACAAAATCAGCAAACACAAATGAGCACCATCAACATATTTAATTAATGTAACTCTTTTTGAAGTGTTGGTATTTTAACACTGTAACACAGTAATTGTTGACTTTGTGTGGTTGGAATTAGATATAGTCCCTCCTCAATACTACGCACTATTAGTTGTTCTCTACACTATGTTGCAACATGAACTCTCTCACAGTGCCATTGTTATGTTGCCTCCAACACTGTAAATGTGTTTACATACAAATATCTCAAAAAGCAAATCCTATACAACAAAAAGTGAAGAGAAGACCTGCTAAAAGACAGAGAGCCGGTCTTTGCTTCACATTTTATTAAAACATGCAGCACATTAATAATGTAGAAATGTTCTGTTTTCAGTTTGTTTGAGTCTAGTACATGTTCATAAGCTTAGTGACATAACTGTTTTACATTAATATAAAAATCCTGAAGTTGGTCTTCCTTGCTCTGTGGAACGTCAACCTCTTCCTGCAGCCTCCAGTGTGCGTTAGTGCAGGATGGTTCACTTTCTTTTAGCAAAATGAACAGTCTTAATTAAAAGTCTGACATTGATAATTTGCGTCTCACATCGATTTGGTGATAATTATGCTCCAAGTTTTAGAACTGCAGTTGTCATGATTTAGGCGCTTTGGGAGATAAACAGGAAGTATAATGTTGCAATGGAGTTTGTTGTTAGCTGGTGGCTACTACTTGAGCCCTTATTTGAGCCTCTAGGCTATTTGTTTGTTTGTTTTTTAAATAGGGGACATTAAGTGAATGCAGAATGATCTCTTGGTACTTCCTGTTTGCAGTGTAGCTATGGATGTATACAGACGACTATCAATAGATCTGATCTGAAGACAGCGTGGGGAGAACAGAATGTACTGGAAGCTCTCCAACTCAAATGTATAGTCATTGTCACAAGTAGAAATCCAATCTTGAATAACAAAGGTGTTTGTTGTTGGTGTTGGATATGTGTGTACATGCCCTGTGTGATCTCTCACACTCTGATGCCATCTACTGTCACATCTGGAGAAGTAGAGCTCAGCTGCTCAGCGGTCTTCTTTATCACTGGGTTTAATGCAGCGTCACAAAATAGTGGCACAAATGAAACTGGCAGGTGCTCTCTGTTATAAAGGACAAGTTATTGATTTTCTTTCTAAATTTACTATCAACAAAAAGACCGAATTAAATTGAAAATGATTAGTCGATAGTGAAAATAGTTGTTGCTTTTAGCCCTGGGGGACGCTATCACACATCATGAACTAGAGCTGAAATGATGAGGTGATTAATCAGTAAATCCTTCAATAGAAAAATAATCTGCAGCTGAGCGATTCATTGTTTGTGTTCTTTCTTCTTTTTTCAATCACTCTCTGGTTCCTGCTTCTCAAATGTAAAGAATTGCAAAAAAAGTTATTTTTTATCATTGTAAATTGATTTATCTTGAGTTTGACAGAACAAGACATTTGATGACATCACCTTGGACTTCAGGAGGTTGTGATGGACATGTGTCCCAATTTACTCACTTTTTATACACTAATTATTATTTAAGAAAATAATGAGCACTTTAATCAATAATGAAAAAACTTGATTTTGCTATTATATTCAATCCAAGATGCTCGAGAAATCAGCCGTTAAATAATGTTCGAATAATACAAAGTGATCATTTCATACAAATAATACTAATCACCTAATGCACTTGAATAATTGTATGAGTACACCAATACAGGCACATTGTTGTGTACATATACAAATGTTGCCATATCTAAAATTAATCTTTAGGGAATCAGGCGCCCTCCACAAGCAGCGGCTTCCCTTTGCTTCAGTGGTCCTGCTAAGTGACGTGAGAAGAGCCTGTAAAGCCGGCTCTGTGCAGGAGCCAGGTCAGCTCAGGTCACATGTACATCAGACCACAGGTGTGATGGCGACTCTGGTGCCCTCATCTGGCACTCTGTGCTCCTCGCATGCTAATATATATTCAGCTGAGGGAGGTGGAACCACACGTGTGATGGAGCGTGACAGGTGTTCATTGTCAGTGTGCACAAAGTAATGAGTTAAGTAATGTCTGGAAAGGCCTATCCCACATTCCCTCCAGGAACAAAAATAATAATAAAATACAAATCATTCACACTTGTGACCCCTTAAAAAAATCATTTATAAACCGATATTTCTGGAGAAAAAAACACTTTATTTTTGTTTATTTTCCATAATTTAAGCAATTAAACAATAGAAATACAAATCGTTTTAATCCCCTTTTTACTTTTTGTAAACTTAAAAACATATGCATTACATTGTATTACCTACAAACATATACATACAAATATTATAGTATCATTTTATTAGTTTTATTTATTACATTTAAAGGATTCTTCTGGCACTAAACTATGACTAGACTAATTGTTTAATCTTTGGCAAGTGTCCAAGGTGTTAGCAGGATAATCCACTCTGAACTGTGCACTCATAGAAACATGACACAGCTAATCACGATTACTACCACGGAGTGCATTATTTTTGAGAACAAACATAACTTTATAACATTACTAGAGACGTACTTCTAGTAAGAGCCAGAGGAACCTGCGGCACTTTGTTCCTGTGATTTTGATTAGATTAGATTAGATTTGATTGATAAGGACGTCAGATCATGCTCACACACTCCAGCCAATCAGAATCTAGGATTCTCTGTGGCCATGGTATAAAGACAAATATTAATTGAGTCGTCATTAGCATTAAATGAGTTTCCTTCCTTAACATTTAAGTGCAGTTTCTGGAACTGATTCTTTTTTTTTTAAGTGTTTATCCTTCAAAGTCTCACTAAAATCAACACGTTGCAGTTTTTGTGCTGAATGAGCTTCTTGTTATTGGTCCACACAAAGAAAAACAAGCTTGAAATGCATGTGTCAGAGAATTGTAATACCTTTTACATTTAGAATGTATTGTTATGGCCTGCAAATCAGCTTTTTAAAATGTTATCTAATCCTATTGTTCCACTCTTTATTTCTCTCTTAGTAAAAGGTTTTTTATCACAAAATAAAAATGTACCATGTGTTTGAACCACTACAACCTGAAAGAGACCATGCGCGTGTCTTTACTGATTATCTGAATGGTCTAACTGTAGCTGTGGACTTTAGCCATAAAGTGGGAATAATAGTGCAATTTACCCAAAATTTACAAATCCTTTCAGAGGATTTGTAAGTAGATTATAGTAAATTAGATTTGCTGGAGTCTGTTCCCTCGATAGATGCAGGACTGTAGTGGTGAGCACAGTGAACACAGAGGCTGTATTGTGGAGGCAGAGCAGCCTTTGGTCCGTATCAACACGTGGAATGAGGGGAAAAAGCAAGAACAGCACTCCTCAGGTGTTCCTTTAAGTTGAAGATGATTTGATTTCTCGCTGCTTCTTGCAGCTCTTAGTGTGTTGAAGACATGTCTCAGTCCAAAGCTCCTTTGAATTCAGTCACTGTTTAAATTATACAAACAAAGTCAAGACATGTGTATCCTTTAATAAATGAACAAAGACAAGTATTGTTTGTTAAATTACATGTGTTACAACCAAACCATCAAACACACATTCTAAAATGAGTTAGGGGTTACTTTATTTATACTTTATTTACTTGTATTCCTAGTCTTTGCTGAGACTAATAAATAGAGGTACGGAAGATACACAATAACTTTATCCTCATGAAATGAAGAAAAACATATATAATTGATTTAAATATGGCAGTTAATAAATACAAGAATAATATTTACAGACAAAAGTTAAATGCATAGATGAATAAATAGATAAATGTATGTAAATAATTAGCATATAAATACATGTGTTGGATGGATTTCCTAACCTGTGTTACAGACATTAATGCCTCCCTTAAATTGAATTAATTTTAATTGTCCCAATACTTTGCAAAAATGACATTCCAAACAGCCTAAGCTGTACTTTGTGGTAAATTCTCCGCTGCACCCTGAAATTCATTGATTCCAATGATTTGTGCCGATCCAAGCAAAACCAAAAGTTGAACTTTTGTGCTGCGCGCTTTGACGACAAAAGTACAATTGGAGGAAAAGTTACAGGACACCAGTCTGCGCATATATCTTAGAAAGTGGTTTCCAACCAGCTGTGTTTTAACAATGCATGGCTATCAGAATCTAAATACAATCTGTAATGTATGAACAAGTATGTCAACGCATTTGGTATTATTTAAGTTCCAATATGCAATCCCACCATGAAAAGCTTTGCTGTGATGGTTTTTCATCTCCTCCAAAATGTCATATGCAGATTTGGAGAAAAACGGGTTTCAAGCTGTTAAAATGATACATTTGCCATTCATTATTCATCAATCCTTTTTATTTATTCTAGCAAAAATGCCAAACATTTACTGGCTGCGGCTCCTCTGAAATGAGGATTTGCTGCTTTTCTGTTTTATATATGAAACGCAGCTTCCATATGTTTGAATGACATGTTTACATAGTAAGCAAAGAAACAACGGCTGTAATGTTATATAAATATATATAAATATACGTTAACGTCACTGTTTCTTACTGTCCCTTCTCTCTCTGCCCCTCCAGCTTTCTGATGCTTCTCCTGATGTCCCGCCTACCATGCTCCTCCCAGCCAATTGCTGCCCAGATTCTCAAATGGCTGTCTAATGACAGGGCCGCCGGCGAATGCTGAGCAGGCTGGCGAGGTCGAGGTCCGCCTCATTGTCCTGTGATTGGCTGCTGGACAGGACTGAGGCTACATGGAACCAATGTCCAACAAGCAGGATAGCAACTCATCAGAGGGAGATGAGAAAGGGTGAGTGTGTGTGTGTGTGTGTGTGTGTGTGTGTGTGTGTGTGTGTGTGTGTGTGTGTGTGTGTGTGTGTGTGTGTGTGTGTGTGTGTGTGTGTGTGTGTGTGTCATGAAAGGACAGCAGAGATTATGGATGGATTTGACAGTAGTGATGGATGAAAGAATAGCTGCAGGAATGGATGGACGGGTTGATGCATGAGGTGCAGCTCATCTGAGTCTTCACAGTGCGCACACACACTTCACATCGAACATATATGTAGAGTTGTATATTATATACAAGAGTGGACAGGTGTGGATGCATTCCTCAGTCATGATAAAGGGAGAATAGAAAAGAACAAGTGATTAATAACAGATGAGTTGTGCAGCATGAGCTTTATAAATAGATAAAGAAAAAAGGCTGTAGGAGGCAGAGCTGGGTGGGAGGGGCACATTGTGTTAGTAGGGTTTTTTGGAGAGGTAAAAAGGGAAGACAGAACATTCTGTCACGCTGCCATCTGTGCTCTCTCCGCTTCTCCAGCACGTGCAGTCACACACACATACACACACGCATACACACACACACACACACACACACACACACACACACACACACACACACACACACGCTGCCCTCACTGTTTCATTAAATAAATTCACAGAGAGAAGAAGAAGTGAACAGGAACACTGAGCAAGTTAAATCCCACGTTACCCACGCAGTATGGAGCCACAGCGTGTTTGAGTAAGTCAATTATTCAATAGATAGACAAAAAAAAGGGAAGAAAATTGTCAAATTAATATTTTGTGTAGCATTTATAAATGAAACAATAAGTTGAGAAATAATTTAAGAAATGTATATATATTTCATCATTTTTATTTTCAAAATAAGAATGATAAGACTTTTCAAAAGTATGTTTTTGTTTTATAAAGTCACAATCACACTTTTGTCAAATAATGAAATTATAGCTTTATTGTAAATAATAATTTAGCGGATATATTTGCTTTCATTAATTTAACAAGTGTAGCATCTACAAACTCTGATACCGTAGAAGGCGGTGAAGTTTGGGGTCCACCAATAAACATAGAGAAGAAGAAGAACAAGCGCAGCACGCTCACTAGAGATCCAAATATGTCGCCGACGTTGCATCACACAATTGCAACATTTAACCAGTCCGATCTGTTAGTTTTTGTTGTGCTAACAATAGTGAAAAAACTTCACCAAAATGTGAAGCTGTTGGTTATTTTATCGGCAAGGTTTTCAGTATCGGCTAAATGTAATCTAAGAATCGTAGACGAACCACCAACACAGAGCCCGCTGACATGTTTTTAAGTAAAAAGTAAAAGCATGGCTCAATAAAGGTCATTTTCTCCTTCTCTGCTTGATTTTTCTAAAATTGCAGTGATGATGGGAAGATTAACTTTGACATTAATTACTAAAACTTCATGCGAGGTGACACTACACTATTATAGCTGCTGATATGGAGGATGTTTGGTTCTCTCATACCCAGAAGATGGTGTCTAAGAAAGCAGCTGGAACGGGATGTTTGTGTAGGGAACAGCTGTCTAGTTGTTGTGCAACCCTGAACAATCTTATGTTTGTGCGTTTCCCTTACGATCTCTCACCTAACGCAACCATCAGCCCAACTTTCTGTTTTCTCGTGACTTATTCACACCAAAACATGCTGCATGTTTTTTTACACAATGTAAAAAGTGTGTGTGAGTGTGTGTGTGTGTGTGTGTGTGTGTGTGTGTGTGTGTGTGTGTGTGTGTGTGTGTGTGTGTGTGTGTGTGTGTGTGTGTGTGTGTATTAGTGGAGGGAGCTGGATTAGGAGCATTGAGGGCAGATGGACGCCTCAATCTGTGACATCAACAGGGGATTGTCGCTTTGTTTTGGTGCGCATGTGCTTGTGTGTGTTTCTCACAGTGTCATTGAGCAAACACGTGTCCTTGTAAGCGCTGCCTCATGCCCTAACCCCTCCCCTCTGTGATGTCTGAGTCACAGAGCGTTCTGGACACACACACACACACGAACAGAGAGATGTGGATGCAAAACGTCACATAGCCTGGAGTAGGGGATACTGAAATAGAATTGTGTGTGTGTGTGTCAGATTTTACTGCAGTGTGAAGCCTCTGATTATTTCAGGAGACGGTTGGCTTCCCCCATTGCAATTGAATTTACATCCAAGTAGAAGGACAGTAAGTGTGTGTGGGTGTGTATTTGCGTGTTGAAGTGCCTTTAGAGGCTTTACTTTATATTGCACATGAGAGGGTTGTATTTGTTGTGGTGGGAATGTCCCTGTATATTTGTGAAGTGGAATACTAATCAGTGGTTTTGGGGCACCACTGCGTCGTCAGATTCAAAGCACATTTCTTTAATTCATCTGAAGAAATATATTATTTTAGTAGTAATGGAGTTTAGGGAGTTTTGGCTCGAAGTCGAGGGAACTAGAATTTTGTCACGCTGCAGAGATGTCCCAGGATACACGACATATTCTACAAACTTAAGAATATTTTTTGGTTTGGTACAAAAATAACAACATAATCATTTAAATATGTTTTTCAATGAAGATGAGAATAATGAGGTAAAGAATTATCATTCCCTCTAATATCGCAAATCATATCACATTTTGCAGTATCACTCATTGTTTTTCAAAATCGTTGAGCGCTGGTAAACAACCTGTAGTTCAATCATGTGAGGGGTGTGAGGGATGATTCAAGGTATCTGGCCGACCGTAAAATAACAGGTACTTTCTTTTCTATATGTTATTTTCATGAATGTAAAACTGTCAAATTTGTCAATTTTAAATGGTTGATATGATATGCATGAAAAGATTTAACTGTGAAACTTTGACTACTGGCATAAGCATGACATGATCAGATCCTTTTACTAGAGAAGAGAAGCCGCTCCGTGAGAGTTGACTTCCTGGGTGAAAGTCCTATTCCTTTGCCAGGTGGCTCACAGTGGGAGCACTCCCAAAGCGTGTATGTACAGTGTGTCTGTGGATCTCAGTTAAAACAACAAGGCTTTGATCAAAGCTTATATAGGGTCCGCTCTCAGATTAGAATAAAGCGATGAAGTGAAGGCAAGGACTTGCTCTGAATGCAGCGCACATGTTTTAAGCTTTTCCGATGCAGAGAGCTCTCGTCCTACAGATTGCAAAGGAGCTGATTTCATCGCTGTCAAAGCACATTATTCTACTGGTTCGTGTATGTGCGCACTGAAAGAAAAGTCTGTATGTTTCCTAAGAAAGTGATGACGATAGAAAGAATGGCATCGTTAAATGGTTGAATAGGGTTCATTCAGTCCTTTTCAAAGGGCCATTCTTCCTCTCTTACGGAGGCCTTGTCCTCAGGTAACCCCTCTGTAGTTGTACATTGAGTTTATTAGCTTAAGCAACACAAGCAGACACAACAACAGCTGTGTATTAATTCTCAAGCCTCGTGGCCATTTAAACTGTTGGCAAATAATGAAGTTGTGAGTGATTTGTATATCAAGGCGTGAATGAATCTATGTTCAATGTTTCCTGATCAAGAAATATGTGTTTGTGTCAGAATTGAGTCAAAAATGTCAAAGCAGATTTGTTGTGGAAATCAGGACCGGCTTCAGAATACCTCAAGAATTTATTTAAATACAATAAGCTATTTAAAATAACTTGATAAATGTCATTGTGGAATTGAGATCTTTACATATTGTTTCTGTCTTCTGTAGCACTTTTTAAAATAGAACCACTTTATGGTAAATGGAGATGGCCTTTCAACTGAAGTCTATAATTATTCAAGGTTTCCGCCAGAAAGTAGGGCCTGTCTTTTGACGGTGGCCCGGCGTCCGACTGTTGGCAGCATTAAAGTAGAAATAGAATACGAGTAGAACAAACATTCCAATTCAAATCAACACAGCGGTGGCCATTGTTATGTGCACCGATACCAGTGCAAAAACTGTGAACGTTGTAGCAGCTTTCTGTCGTCCATGCTGAGCAGTTAAATAACCACGGCAAACACTTTAATGTCTGCTCTACCCTCGTTCTGTTTGATGGGTGGGGCCTTATAGTTTACGTGATATCAGAAGTGAGAGTTTAATTCCACAGAGCGTATTAATCATATTATTGACAGTTTGGCTAGCTAAGCTAGATAACGTTAGTTTGTGCGAGCTGGAAGTGTGAGGGCAAAGGACACTGATCTCAGACCTGCTGTTTTCCTATAGTGCATTCAGGTTTTACCAACCATTATAACTATGTTTCCTAACAAGTTTAAAATAAAGAAATGTAAAGTCCCGGTGCTTAGGGCTATAGAGGTCCAGTAAGAGTAAATCTTTCTAACGCCACAACCCCAATATCTTTTCCCATTTTCAAACTTGCAGTCTTCAGATCGAACTGACACTGACTCAAGCCACGTGAGAAAATTTGTCGGATTTTGAACAACAAAACAAACTCTGTGTCCAAGCTAACCTCTGGCTTCATGTGACAGCAGTATGACATGACTTTGTCACGGTTGCAGGCAGGATTTCTCCTCAATTAAATGTAATGCCACAATGTAATTTCATTTTAGCGTGACAGTTATTCATCACATGAGAGCTTGCATACTCACAAATCAACTTTTTATATAAAGCAACTACTATCAGTATTTTGTTCCCTCCTGTACGTTTTGTCCTCTGTTTGATCACCTGACTGTGAAGCGCTACCCTGAAGCTCACCATCAACACAACAGTTGTTGGCTTTACCTCCAGCGGCAGCGGCTCAGCCTGTAGTGCAGACGTAAAGAGATCTGCCGTAGCGGTGCCAGCCAAATAACCTCTCCCTTAACATCAGTAAGACCAAGCAGGTGGTGGGGGATTACAGGCAAGCATTCCTCCATTAACAGAGGCAGAAAGAGAAAGTCAGCCCTTTTAATTTCCTCAGTTTGCACAATAGGGAGAACCTGTCATGGGATCTCCTCCCGGGAACTGTGGTAGAGATGACACAGCTGTGAACATCTTAACATCCTCTGTCATCTAAGGCAGCTCAGGAAGTTCTACCGCTGTGCCGTGGAGAACATCCTGAGTGGCTGCTTCACTACCTTGGGCATTACCAATACTGAAAATACAACCGTACACCTTCCGAATTCAAGTATAGCTGTATAAGTATAACTGTTCCAACAACCACTGACTCTACTTTGGGCTAAATGATTCAGTAATTCTCCGAGCTATCCCCTGCGGTCTCTGGAGGCAGAACATTACATTTGCTAAATAAAATGACAAAAAAACAACCACCAATGTACTGCCCAACCCTAGGGCAGAGTGACACTGATACAATGACACTGATTGTTATGTGTTGCATTTTTGGTCAACCTGGAGCTGGATTTATTTTTTACTGTGCTTCACTGATCTCCCCGCCATTCTGTGGTCTCTCCATGAATCTGAGGCGTTATAAACAATCTGACAATTACACAAGAGCTACTCCAGCAATTCAGAAGTGGACTTCTTTAAAGTTGGGAAACTGGAAAGAGACTTGTAGGAAATTGTTGGAAAGGAATCAGAGGTGGAGATGTCCTGACTTTAAGCCTCTGTCATTGGTCGCGCTTCAGAAACGCAATATCCTACTATCCCCATAATTCAACTTGATAATGTCATCGACCCAGACTTCCTGAGGACTCCTAACAGAACGAGACAGTGTTTATATGTTTGAGTGTTTGTCGTGCTAGCAGATGAAATATAGATTATACATGTTGTACGATACGATTGTCATCCATTCTGTCTGTTTATTTTAAGGTCCTCTGGGATAGCAGTTATAAACACGGGCACGCAGCTAATCTGCCGATCGGGCATTTCTAACATTTCTGATTAATATCGGATGGTTGGTGAAATAATTCATCATTAATGAGGAAAATATGAATTCCATTTTCAAAAATGTGAACAACATATTTTAAGCTTCAGGTAGTCTGTTTATTTGTCAGGTACGACTCACTCAGGGGTGCAGCGGGTGGAGGCACCATGCGGGTGTGGGTCTCTAAATTTGAGAAAATAATTTTGGATGACTTCGGAGCCGATCAGAGCATCTCGTGCGTGCGTGATCAGCAGAGGTGATTTAATGACGATGACACGCTCGATACAGCCACAAAGGCTTTTAACCTTTTACTCAGGACCACACATGACAGGGTGGATTAGTGTGTGGCATCAGCCTTCTGCAAACAACTGTTATCTATTGTCTAACAGCAGCCTCGTGGTTCTGACAGGACGCTGAACCACTGCTCCATCACTCTCCTCAACACCAGCTCTCTAAATGTAAAAGCAGCAGCTTTCTTTAAAAACAACCTTTTCAGTGCTGGGCCTGACACAAGGGTGACATTAGAAGTGGGGGAGAGGAAATAAAGGAGTGGTATCAAAGGAGACAAGGAAGGGAGAGAAGATGAATCAAAAAGGAAATATTCACCATTTAAATAAAAGTGAAAAAGTATTTTATTTGGAAAGAAGGACTGAGCCGAAGAGAAGAAGACAAATCTAAAAGAATTAAGAATGACAAAAGTCCAGTTTTTGCTTAGTCGTACCACTTTCTCCTCAAGTGTTGCCTCTTACCATTGCAGTTGCAGCTTAGCTTAACATCCGTCTTTAATAAATATGCATGTTGCCTTCATGTTTCAAACACATGTTTTAATGAGATATATATATTAATGGCTTTTTCTTTGTCATGTATTTGATTGCTGTCTATGACACTCAAGACTTAATAATCATTAAAAAGTCATGAGTGTCATTGCAGACAGCTTAACATTGATTGAAAAAGTAGAGGCCACTGGATATAATTAGGGAATGTTAAAAGTATTTTTGTTAAAAGATAAAAAGTCAGAGCAGCAACGTGGTGAGTATGACCTGATTGTTCTTCCGTAAAACAAGGTTGATATCATACAGACTAGAGGCTTCTCCAGGAGCATAGAGCATCCTTTCACAGTCTCATACATCCTCCATGCACAATATAATTGAGATTTTCACTTCCTGAACCTCACTGATGCTCTAATAGCAAGCAGCCTTTTCCTAGCCTGCCACGCCCCCTGGCTATTATTAGAATACTTTGATCTGAGAATGTACAGTACTTGAGGGTGCTGAGCATGCTGTTCATTCAACAACACTGTTCATGCTACTTCTGTATCCAGGTGCAACTGTGACCTTAACAATAACTGCTTATGATTATACCTGGAGAAAAAAGAGATTATAGTGCGAGATATCAAGCATCTCTGTGTCCTCATAAGACTTCCCTCCGCTGGTTCGGGGAGACTGCAGCAGCCCGCTGTTATGTAATCTAGTTAGCATTAAAGCTTAAGTGAGGTTGGATGTAGAGAGGCAACTTTATTTTGGTTTTGTTCTCTCCTGGGTACACAAATGAAAAGAGCAGAGTAGAAGGGAGAAAGTGACAGGAGTATGATTGCAAAAGAATAATCATATATGCCAGCTGACGGAGAGATGGAAGAATAGAGAGAGAGAAAAGAAGAGGAAAGATACAATCGATACAGAGAAGCTAGGTGAGGAAGATGGACATGGTCGAGGAGAGCTTGGGAAGGGGATGACAGCGAGCATGTCACCAGGCAGAAACTACTCATGCACACACAGACAGGCAGAGAGGGAGACGAGAAGGGTGAGCTGGGGAGAGAGAGAGAAAGGCGGGGGGGAAATAAACAGAGTAGCTGTTCCTCCCAGCAGCCAGTCTGAGGCAGAGAGCTGCTATTGCCTCGGATATCTCAGCTGATCGCAACAGCTCGAGGCGCTGCTCCACACTACTGTACTTCACTGGGATGGACTTGAGTGCTCGGGTCACTGGGAGGTTGCTTCAGCGTGGCGGTGGCCGGGGATTTAAGGACCTCCTCTTAGAGGTTTATAAATCAACGAAAGCTGCTGTTAGCCACTCACACTCAGACTTCTGCTTTTGAAGAAGTGGAACTATTGCAACACTAACAGACGGAGCAACCACCGTCTGTTTTCAATATTAACAAAGCTGACTGGGACACATGCAGGGACTCAACTACACTGCTGGGAGGCTGAAGCAGTACAAACGATCTGCTGGGTTACCTTCTCTTCTTCTGAAATTCCTGCAAATTGAGCAACATGCATATCTTACAGCCGTACTGCATCAACAGGTCTGTGTGTGTGTGTGTGTGTGTGTGTGTGTGTGTGTGTGTGTGTGTGAGAGAGAGTTAAGAAACTGTGACGTCTGTGTCAGCTTGTATTATTGTCCTCACTCACATCTTGGGTTCATAACAATAGTCCACAAATTGGATTTCCAAGCGGTTATTACATTAAATATCTGGAATCCTCAAAATAAAAACAGGGTTCTTTTCATGAACTAACTCTGTTTTTATTGTTTTTTTGTAATTAGTAAGCAAATCCCCTTAAAGTAGTATTTTATGTTTCTTTGGGGAGATTGGTGCCTGGCCAGTGGAGCAACGGATGTAGCTGTGTTTCTTCTTTAATATTTTGCTTCCTTCTTTTCATTGTGTGGGAGGTCATATCAGTTGTTAATGCATGTCTGTGATTCTATAAGGCCTGCTGACTTCACAGGGAACCTTTTGTGGAAGCCACCACAGCATCTTCCAGCTGATGATCTTCCAGCTGATGCCCTCAGGACGGAGCAATAGACTGTATCTGTAGTATCATGTGTTCCCAGGGTGGTGTATTTAAAGACTTAATGTGAGGACTGCTTTTGTCCATCGCTGTCTGAATTGAAGGACCCACCTTTTTGAAAATGACTCCGATTTTAAGTTGTATGACATTTTCAAATCGGATCTCATTGCCATTGTAAACTGCATGTGATGTGCAATAATGGAAAGCTGAATAAGTTGAGGAAAAAAGCAAACTGTGCGCTTTAGCCTCTTTTAACTCATTGTTTTGGTTATCCAGCTCAGACTATGCTTGATAAAACCACTGTACGCTACCTGCCCACAACAAAACAACAAACAGACCAGCTGGTGAACATAGTAGAGCTGCAAATATTAATCGAATCGACAGAAAAATACTTGCTATCGTTTGAGTAATCTTTCAAGCATAAATGGCTGAAAATGCTGTTTTCAGCACCTCAAATATGGAGAATTCCTGCTAATCTTTGTTTTATATCATATTAAAGTGAATACATTTGGGGTTTGGACTGATGAAACAAGACACCACCTTGGAACTTGAGAAACTGGGATGAACATTTTCTAATATTTTGTACATTTTACAGACCAAATGATTAATTGAATAATCTAGAAAAGAATAGGCAGATCATTCGATAATACTTACATGGATTTACATGTGTCAGGTGGACAAACAATATTCCAATGTGATGAAAAGGTTTGTGATTCTTCTTTATCAGGGTTATGTATATACCAGGTGATTCCAGCTTGTTCTGCTGCACACTAGTGACCAGAAATGAATTATTGCACCTATAAATTACACATTGTCTCGCAGTTATTAACATACTTCTCTCACTGTCGTAGTTTTTTTAATCACTAGCCTTCCAGTTTGTGGAATTATAATGTCTTTGTACTCACTACGTCTGCTTTGACTCGCAGCCAAATAATTATTTCAGTTGGTGTGTTTGCATGGGTTAGGGGGAACACTAGACCTCCAAGGTTTACATGCCCACCTCCATCCAATGAATTTGATTAATTACTTCTTGTTGTGGAAACACTGTCACAAGCTCCATAAAATGAGGTTTATTGAATTAGTTAGAGGCAGAAATGATCATGTGGGTGTTTGTGTTTATGTAGCTCACCTCACAGGGATCAGAGAGGAGACCATTTCCCACCATGTTACTGCCTCAACATGTGCAACAGCAATAGAGTTAATACGTTTGCTCGACCGTGAAGAGCAGCAAGAATAGAGCAAGAGACGTCAGAAGATGAGAGAGAGAGAGGAACAGAGGCAGGGAGGGAAGAAGAGAGCAGAGTGGTGTTACCTAATACTGCTCATGGAAGTTTAGGGAGGAGAGGAGAACAGAATTGTACAAGAGGACCGAAGGAAAGTTGAGGGAGCGGACAGGAAGAAATGGGGAGTAGCCAACGTGGGAGGGACAGGGAAAGAGTGAAGTAGGGAAACAGGAATGGATTGGGGATGTGGAGCAAACAGACAGACATGGGGATAGAGAGGACTGTAACCCTGCAGCCAGGAGCAAAGGCAGACTCCATCCTCTGAGAGTAAGACAATAGTAAGGAGAGCAAGTTAAAGAAAGAGATGGGAGGTGGGGAAGAAATATCTATACGCTATACATCCAAACACTGAAAGCACCAGATGTGCCAGGCTTTAAACAACCTAAAGTTTTCAGATAAAATCTACTCCCGAAGATGTCAGCGGAGAAAGAGAGATTGTGTGGAAAAAGAAATTTCTCAGACATCCCTCGGGTCGAGTAAAGTTAGCTGCTGTTAAACTTTGGATCAAGATTGTTCCAAAGCGGTCAATCACATACAGTGGGCAACTACTACAAGGATTACTAGCATATTGCATTGAATAAAGGAAAACATTCCGTTAGCTTAATCAGCATTTTTATATAAAGAATGTTTGCAACTCTGTAGCTCTAGATACCATTCAGAACTACGTACTGTGGTGCTGCAGAGATGTCCAGCCAGCACATCGTATTCTACAGATTTAAGAAAAAAATCTTTGTTTCAAACAAAAAAATCACAAAATTAGCATGTATATGTTTTAATGCACATTAGATGAATGATGCAAGAATGACCATTCCCTCCAAATAATTGCAATTTGATATTTTTTGCAAATTCTTCAGCCCTACAATTCACCAGGTAACCGAAACATGGTGGATCCATAGATAACGCCAAACGATAAGTTTTTCATTACAATGTTTTTCACATTGTAACATTGCTCTCTCCTTCTCTTCTCCTTCTCCCCGTCTCTTCCAGGTGGCCAGATGTGCCGAAGAGAAAGAGTAAGAACAGCCAGTGTCCGGTGAAGAGCGTGTCTGGTAAGGATTCATCACCTTCGCCTCTTTGTGTTTTTGTCATCAAGGTTTCTTTTTAGTGTGTTGATGTGCTGGAAGATGTGTCCAGTGATCAGCATCCCCTTTCAATGTGTCATTACTGTGATAATCTCCTCATCATTTATCTTTATATTATCTTCCTTCAGAGGCTTTGCTGAACACATATTAGCTCACCTAGGTGACCAAAACCTGAGCTTAAGAGATTTGTTTGAGTAGATCTGCAGATTGATCTCTTAAGATACAGAACTACCACATTAGAAACATTTGGGACCAAAATGGTTTTCAGCTTTATTATTTTATACAAATTTTACATGACCAACAATTGGAACATCCTGCATGGTTATTGAAAGATGAAAAGATACCCCTTATTAAATTAAAAGGTGCATAACCCTATAAAATGCCAATGTATTTAAGTACTTAACTTTATTATGTGACTACGAATCCGCTTTCTTTGAGTGTCGTCAATACTTGATTTTATTTTGTTGTTGTTTGGTGTAGCGTTACAAGTACGGATACTTCGGTTTTACAAGCAAGGCTAAAGCTAAACAATTACCCTTTTAAAGTTGTCCATTTAATTGTGACACAGTAAACACATTCTTAAAAAGGAAATATATAAAGCAATGTTTACTGTATTTCACTTTTCTTTGTTTGATTTGTTTTAATTTAGACATTTTAAATCTTCCATATCACAGTGACACGTGCAGACAGATTTGCACGCTTTTGTCTGAAGATTACAACTTCCAAGAGCTGCTAATAGTATTCTCACCTCTGATCCATCTAAGAGCCTAACAAGTTACTTTTAGTATTTTTTTATTTAAAATACAATTGTATTGTTCACCGAGGTCCAGAATTCCACGTCTAACATCTTAATAAGTAAAACTTTTAAAGTAAAAATGAATGCAGACAGGAGCTCTTTCAGATGTCTAGCTCTGCGTTAAGGATCTACTTTCTCTGTGGCTTCAGTAGTATGAGACGAGACACTCCAAAGGCCTGTGTGTGTCAAGGTGTGTGTAGAGGTGAAGGGGCTGCTTTGGCATTTCAATGCGTGTGTCTTGAGAAACTGTAAAGTGGGCAGTCTGTTTGAGGAGAAAGTCCTGCCTGAGTCCTGCTGCACAGGACTGTCAGTCCTGTGCAGCTACATGACAGCTTAGACTTACATACATACTGTGAGTGTGAGTTAAAAGGATAACACATGTCCCCTCTCAAGAGAAATAAAGAAGCAAATGAAAATTCAAGATAAAAAAGCGTGTAAATCTCCTAAACTGGCATGATATCTGTTAATATGTTCTATCATGGGTCACAGGAGGCTCTTTGGGCCCTATGCACAGGAGCTTTATTGAGGCCTGTGTGATAATACTCAGCCCTCTCCTCCTTCTCCTCATCTCCTCCTCTTCATCACCACCGCTCTTCTTCTCTTCCTTTCTGGCCGCTCCCTCATCACCTTTCCCCTTTACCTCGTCATCCTCACCGTCCACCCTCCCTCTCCTGCACTCATTGTTCCCCCTCCTCTCAATCCACCCTGCCTCCCTCTTCAACCTCCTCCTCCTCCTCCTCCTCCTCCTCCTCCTCCTCCTCCTCTCCTGTAGCTCTTAGTGTCTCTGTTCCAGGGTACATCCCCAGCTACCTGGAAAAGGATGAGCCGTGCGTGGTTTGTGGGGACAAGGCTACCGGCTACCACTACCGCTGCATCACCTGCGAGGGTTGCAAGGTACAGTACATCTCACTCATACTGAGGCTGGAATTGATTGTTGACTAAAGCCACTCCCCGAACAGTGCAGGGTCCACGCAGATCCTTAAAAAGTCTTTGAACGTCTTAAAATTTAGTTTTTGATATTCAAGGTCTGAAAATGTCTGGAATTGTAGGAGGGGAGGCATTAAAACTGGGTCTGGGTCTGCAAGCTTTGATTGATGCTGAAATTAAATATAAATCTGCATTTTAAGGCTGATACAAACATATATAACAATAATCTCCCTCAGGGGGCATGCATCTTTGTCCCCTTATTCACCCGTGATGAATTAACAGCCGAGTTGTCTGTACAGTGCTCATGTCTATGTGATGGTAAATGCAGGGGGATAGCCTATTGTTTTCCATTGGGCCGGGTCAACCGTGTCTGTTAATGAGATTAATGAGCAGTGATCGTCATAGCTTCGCAGTCCTAGTTAGGCACGGCAGGCCTGTATGCTGAAGCAGTGTGTGTATGGGTCTAAAGAGAGGCTTTTTATAAAGTTTTCTGGAAATTATTACATTGCAGTGTCCTGATAAAAGCCTATTCTCAGACAACATTCAAATAAAACATAGTGTTAAAAAATACGAACTGTCTTGTTTACATTAATCCTTATCAATACTCGGACAAAACTAGCTCTACACGCCATTACAAGAACAATGCTGCGTCTCTATTTCCATATCTTCTCGGTGGATTATACGCCGGAGATGATGTCAACTTTTTGTCTGGAACATGTTTCTTTATCCTCAGCCATCAAGTAAGTTCAAGAATCCTTTACGTTTTAAAACGAGAGGCTTGAAACATTAAACCGGAGACTTATGAAGCTCACGTTTACTTGATTAGCTAGCTGCAGCTGATACAATCTGCACAGACATCATTTGAAGAATGTGGCTCCAGCTCAAATTGAGCGCTGGAATGAAAAGTATTCTGTAATAACGTTCTGGATGTTTTCAGAATTGTCTGAAGCTTTTTATGTCACAGAACAAATGAACTTCATATGTTAACAAACAAGTTCATACCACCTTTCAGATCGCCTTCGACACTACAATATGTAGAATCACAGGTGTTAGGTGTTCAAGCTCCAAGCCTCTTGCTTTTTCACAATGCTGAGAAAGTGTATTCAGTGAGATTTATCCTTTCACGAGTTGTTAAGCCCATGAATATGAATCACAGATCAGTTCTATGCACTAGTGCTGCAGTAGCATTTTAAATGTTCAAAGTTATTTGTTAACAGAGGCCATAGCAAAATTAGATTGTGAACGCTAAGAGTCAGCTGACTGAGTCAAAACGGAAAGCTTAAGAAAAGTCTTGCTGCCTGAACTTTCGCTTCGTGTGTCATGTGATCAGTCTTGGATCAAACATAACTCTCAAAACATAATAAAAAAAAGAAGTCAGCTATGAACCGTAAGCATTTGAGTTAATTGGCTGTAAGGCCATAAACAGAATATTATTTCTTTTGAATTTGTAATTATTACACTGTACGGCGACTGCACACAAGGAATCCGTTGAGCAGGGTTTTATTTTCCGATGATTGGCGCCCTGTAGAGCAGCACGTCTATGGTCTGTGAATGAGGCTCACTAAAATCCTGCTGTGCTGTTGAAAATTAAATCCAGGGGATAAACAAACCCACGGGAGTTGTAGTGTATCGATTTAGATTTACATAAAAATGTTTCTTTCTTGCTCTGCACTTTACTTGATATGCATTCAGAAGGATTTCACAAAATAGCCTTTCTTACCTGTCTCCTGCTAACCGCATGTCTGTGTGAACCACTTCCAGGGTGTGATCTTTATTTCATTACTTAACCATTCTTGGCAAGCAGGATCCTGCCGTGTAATCAGCAGGCTGCCATGGGATATGACCGATGAATGCGCTTGTTTTAATCGTTGGATTTCATTTTCAGGTTTTGGAGTTGCATATTTCCCCTCAATCACTGAATGCTTCTTTTCTTTTGCTCCATTTTTCCTTCCTTTATTTATTTATTTATTTGTCTCTTCCTTTGTCTTTATTCTCTTCAGGGTTTCTTCCGCAGGACCATCCAGAAGAACCTCCACCCAGCTTACTCCTGTAAATATGAAGGCTGCTGCATCATCGACAAGATCACCCGCAACCAGTGCCAGCTGTGCCGCTTTAAGAAATGCATCGCTGTGGGCATGGCGATGGACTGTGAGTATTCTTATTACTACTAGTATTTAGAGATCCATGAGGGTAAGGCTGCTACTGTCACCACGCAGCTGTTGAAAATGTATTAGAAGCCCGGCTGTCATTCGTACATGCTAGTATGAGATGGTGAACATACTAAACAGTACCTGCTAAACATCAGCATGTTAGCATGTTGACGTTAGCATTTAGCGGAGTGGAGCGTCAAAGAGCCACTTTATGGGCCTCATGCAGGAAGCGATATACAAACAAATGTCCTCTTATATTGTTAGTAGCCATTGATATATGGGATGTCTTCTTATTTTACTCTTCTCTTAGCTAAGACAACATTTTACAAGTGGTTAAGAGGGCTCTTATCCAAACATCCTGTTTTCACCGTCAAACTGTTTTTCCGACGCATCATTTAATCACATTTAGATTATTAGATTTTTTAGAGTAATTGTAATGATTGGATGATTCAATTTGTATGCTAAAGAAATACTATTGGTCCATTGATACTAATTAAGAAAATAAAAACCCTTGAACGATATTGTGTGCGTGCAGCTTTTATGCTCTGGTCATCCGGACGTTGCGCACGGAGTGTGTTTTTAGAGATGACACCGAGATGGATGATTGGCTGCTGAGCCGTTAGATTACCAAGAGCAATGTTTTTGCTGGGTTTTCCATTCTCCTGTAACGCCCAACACCTGCCCTCATATAGTGTTCAAGTTACCTCTGCTGATAATAAATAATCGGCCACACACGTGCAGTTTATGATCAACCTGGGTAACAGCAGATTGGATGGTGAAGAACGTTTGGTGCATCTGGAGTTGACGTGTCTTATTTATTTATTTATTTATCTTCTCTTAACAGACAATTAAGAGAAATGTTAAAGAATGTTGCTGCATGAGGGCCATTACCTGATCTGTGAAACCTTGAAACATTTGATGTCAAAGCAACAAAAAGAAACGGTGTGTGTCATGTGTCTGTATTATGTGTATTCACAGGTGTACACATGCACACACATCATCTAATTTCATGTAAATTATTTTAGCAGTACAGCTGCTCCTGTGAATGATAAATAGCAGGGGGGGGGGGAATGCAAAGGGAAATGAATACAGAACTAAATAAATACAAACATTTAAAATATTTATTTTAAATAAATAAAATGTATGCAAAAATTAAATGCATTTAACATTAAAATAATTAAATGAAAGAGACAATGATACAGGACAGTAATAAAAACTAGGGGGATTAATACAAAGGTAAAGAAAAAAGGAAGCAAATTAAAACAGAAATATCAATTTGTCACTTAATCAATGAAATAATGCTTACATTTATTTTTAATATTATCCATAGTCATCCAGCTTCAATTCTGAGAATGTCGAATAACCGCTAACATATTAAAACAAATATTAATCTGTTAATATCTATTAATATTAAATTTTCTGACAGTCACACGTGTAGTCTGTGTTCCTGCAGGAAATGTGAGGTTCAGGTGATTCAGTTTTTAGTGATGTTGAATATGCACAAAGCAGAGTGATTGCATCCAAGTACTCAGTCAGCAGAGCTCTGTGAGGAGAAGCACTCACTGTATGAGTCATCCAGTCACCGTGCATAATGTCATTTAGCCTCTACATTAACTCACTTTCATGTTCTCTTCCCTCATCCCGCCCCAGTGGTATTGGACGATTCGAAACGCGTGGCCAAGCGGCGTCTAATCGAGGAGAATCGACAGAAGAGGAAGAGGGAGGAGATGGTGAGGACACTGCAGACGAGGCCGGAGCCAAACACTCCCGAGTGGGAGCTGATCAGGTTGGCAACCGAGGCCCACCGGCACACCAACGCCCAGGGCTCCAGCTGGAAACAGAAGCGCAAGTTTCTGGTAAGCTTCTAGTTTTGAGCATACAGCCTTCAGGCAGAGCGCTGGTGCGAAACAATAAACACAAATGTTTCACAAACAAGTCGATGGAAGTCAAATGTTGAGTTCAGGACTGGCAACTTAGCATCGTTCCTCTGTGTCCTTCTAACAAAAAATAATATTTTAAATGACCCATTTGCGACCGCTTGACAGTCATAACTGAAATCCAAGCAACTGGACAAGATGCTCATTCGGGCTTTTGTTTCTTTACACATACAATCAAACAAAACCCACAGATGAACAAACAAACAAACCTAAAGTCAAGATAATACAGAAACAAAAAGAAAATGTTTTTGTTTGGTACTTAACATTTTTAGTAGTCTCTATTCCCTCAGTTGGATCGACTAAAGCATCAGTGCTTTTGTAAGTCTTCATGCTGTTTAGGCTCCAGAATAGCTTTTCTCCTTCAGTGCAGAGTCAATAGGTCAGATTCTCCATTTTGTAGATTTCCTCTACTCTTGTTCCACTTCACCCCAATTCCTTTTTTACAAGTGTTGTTTTACTAGCTATCAACAATATTTTGACCAGATACGTGTTCCTTATTCCTACATTTTCTTCAGTAAAATGAAAGCTACACAGAGTATCATTTAGCTCATAAGGATGTGATATCCCAGTGTCTTTTGCAGGTTTTTGAATACCATTTTCCAAAACATTAATTTTTTTGGGCATTTCCAACATATATGTGAGATACACATATTGTTAGATCCAGTGTGACCTACACTGTTTGTCCATCCACAATAAACCTCCATTAGGAATCATAGAAGACTACAAACGTCAGAACTTGCCTGAGAATAATCATGTTTTTAAGTGTTCTTCATTATAGAAGTAATCCAGTGATAGCTGTGTGAACATCCTCAAGTATATTTCATTTGATCTGCTGCATAGTAATGTATAATATGTGTATAACTAAACTTGCATACTAGAAACGAAGGCATCGGATGTGAAAATCTCCAGCAGGCTCAGCTCCTCACCAGCTTTTGAGCCCAAAACTAATCCATGAAAACAAAAGGAAAAACTTTAATTATGTCATATTTTCATTCATGGGCATCTTAATCAGGCTACTTTAGGATTACAGCATGTAAACCCCCGTCACACGTGGAGAATCTGTCATTGTGATTTGTATTAATGACTTGCTGTATACACGCAGTAGTTCATTCCTTCTTTCATGTACTGTAGCTCATTATTCCAAAATGTTCCGCCCACAGTATGTTGAAAGTTCCACTTCAAAACTCAAGCTCACACATGAAAGGCGACGACTTCTTTTCATTTTCAAAAGAAACACACTTGACAGCTCCGCTTTTCATCAGCAACTCGCTCTGTGTCGTCCCTGGTGAATCTGTGGTGCCACGTACAGATGCATGTGTCAACACCGCTGATGGTTACCTTGAGACTAAGGTCCGGTGGCAGTTAAAAGGCAACCATTCCATGAAGGCAATGACAACTTTACAGTCCAACACACTTTCTGAAGGTCTCCTAAGAAACATTGCTCACTGGGCGACGCCCAGTCCAAGGCGAAGCAAGAAGAGAAGGATGCCCCAGAGGAATTTTATTTTGGGGATTAAGTTACACAACAGAGCGTTGACACTGTACAGAAACTGCACTGCTTTAGAGAGGAACACATACTTCATTAATCCCTCTTGGGGAAATCCATTTTTTTTCACTGACATGCATTAGACGGATGAAAGAGTGATGATTCTGCCTCATAGTCGGCGCTCCAAGCAGTTGTCGTCTCCAGCTTCCCTTCCATGTAACATCGTCCAATGGACTTAATAACATGTAACGTGGATTTGAACCAGCAGCCAAGTCCCTAGTCTGGAGGGTAACATCACACAACACTTAATCATTCTGCTCACATTTACAGAAGAGTAACCCTTTAAAGACATTCAATAAGAAACACGACTGAGTGAATGTTGAATGGTTGATATCTCAGCCCTGTCCACACTGAAGACTAGGGTTGGGAGATATGTTAAAGTTTTACAACCGGCCGCCGTCCGCCCAACAACCGGCGTTTGCCGATATATTTACGCAGGTGTGTGTGTGCACCCCCGTAGTTTTAGGCAAATGTATTCGAGCGACGAGTTTGCTACCTTCCACAAGGTCTCATAGCTTTGTTGGTCAATAAATACGCTCACAAAGAATTCTCCCTATTAAACATAATTCTAGTTCTAGTGAATTGCCTTCGTAAAACATACTTCGTTCAAACTTGACAGAATCAAAATAAAACTCACCAAAACCGTCGCTGTAAGTCTTCCCACTGTTCCAACAGTCACCAACTCTGGTTTGGTTGAAATACACCCTGTCTGTCATAGCTCTCAAGTTCAGAACAGGATAGTGTTATATACCTGCTTTAATATTGACATTCATATAGTCTGTTATAACACTTAAATTGACTACATTTGTACACATTATACGGCAACATTATTAAACTCATATGACGTCATACAGGCAAGAATGTTACTCTGCTCTCCTGTCTAGTACCAAACTGTCTTTCATACTTCGGTCTGTTTGTTTTTACATTTCAGGCTTTTGTTCTGAGTCGCTGTTTCACTTCACCTTTATTGGACAAACTGTAACATGTTAGAATGTAAAGATTTGTAAAAATAATCTAAACTCAAAGGTCACAAGCTGTCTGCGCCTTTAACCACAGCTCATGGTCTTCCTTCAGCAAACTTGCCCAAATGTATAATAATAATGTCCTTCATTTGATCACTGAATGGCTCGGTAACCGTGTGATGTCTTGTTTCCAGTCGGATGATATTGGCCAGGGTCCGATGGTGCCCTCTTCTGACAGAGACAAGGTGGACCTGGAAGCCTTCAGCGAGTTCACCAAGATCATGACCCCCGCCATCACGCGCGTCGTCGACTTTGCCAAGAAATTGCCCATGTTCTCAGACGTAGGTTGTGTGTGTGTGTGTGTGTGTGTGTGTGTGTGTGTGTGTGTGTGTGTGTGTGTGTGTGTGTGTGTGTGTGTGTGTGTGTGTGTGTGTGTGTGTGTGTGTGTGTGTGTGTGTGTGTGTGTGTGTGTGTGTGTGTGTGTGTGTGTACATAAACTAATTATGCCTCACAGTATTATTAGTGTTTACATGTTTGGCCTCTGCAGGCAACCGTTCCTTATCATGCTGAACACTGGGACTAACTTTTTATTAAGGTTTGCTGGGACATGCATCTTTACCCTCAGTCTTTTAGCGCAAAGTCATGTATGTAGCCTATGGAGTGCATATTTTGGAACCTTTCACAGCATTCTCATTTTAAAACAAGTCCGTAGAAACATTCCATGGTTCAATTTGGGGCTTTTTTTAGGCACGTCATAGTGAAAATTGGGACTCTCAAATATAATATAAAATATAAGACGGCCAAAAGAAGAAGAGCTGGCAGTGGTTTTGGAAACGGCTTCAGCTTGTTTACTGTCATGTGCATGCTCCACACTGGTTTCATGAACACTGTTAACCAGCTAACGAGCTGTTGATTGAATACTTCCTCTTCCTGCAGTCCTCTGCCACGCAGCTTGTCAGCTCTTATTACAGTAAATAATAAGAAACCCTCATCCTCCCACCTCTCTCTTGCTGTCTCTCTCTGGAAGATGTGATGACTCACCGCTCACTGATATTGCTCTGCTCTCTACAGAAAGTGTGTGTGTGTGTGTGTGTGTGTGTGTGTGTGGGTGTGTGGGTGTGTGTGTGTGTGTGTGTGTGTGTGCCTGCGCCTGTGGTTCCACTTTACTGAGTGCAGCCATCATGTATATTGTAGGGGCTTCCCGGTTACATAAAGTGTGGCAGTGGATTAGTTATGAATAGAAAATAACCTTTTCCCTGCAAGGAAGCACTCGAAGATACTCAAAGTTGGGGGTTGAAGAAAAGCTATTGTACAGCATCTTACTGTACATTGCAAATGCAGGTTTTTCTTCAGTTTCGTCTTTTGCGGAGTGCTAATTAATGGTTTGCACATTTCGCACAACATATCATCAGTACAAAAATAATTAAAGTAACCAAAGTTGTCTAATATCAGTGGATCAGTGGATCACATTGAACTGCATTTGTAACTTTTTTTTTCAGATAGCATTCACAAGGATTGCAGAATACAAATACAAATACAATTTTAAGCCACATTCATAGATTATTTTCCCCCTTTTTTTGTCCACTTGAGGGCACCGCAGCAAACTGTAAACACAGAGTAACACATCATCCCTTATGAAGGTGTTATGACTAACAGGATAGCAAACAGTTGGCTCTTTGTACATCCAGCAACATTAGCAGGGCAACATTTCATTTATTCAATCCAATATATACTGTATTTTGGTCTCTTCTATTGCCGTCGGTATTTATTACTTTCTTTGCTGAAAACATCTGCCTGTTATAGACAAAACAAGAGAAAACAATGAGCTGAAAGACACTCATACAAAAGATATTCAGTAGTGAAGCTTTAAATTAATACTTCACCAGTGTTACCTTGAATTCTTGAAAAAAAGAAATGTAATTCTCATGCCTCGATTCTGCCTTCATTCTCGATCGAGTGTAGTGCGGGTAGATCTTTTGATCGACCTTTTGGGCACCCCTACTCTAACACAACTGGTGCAGTATAACCCAAGTCTCATGTATCCAGTCGTACGCTCACTACCTCCCAAACACCTGCATTTTCACTAAGATCTTAGTATTTAAAACACTTTTGCGCAGGCTTGAGGAGCGTTATAAATAGTAAGGTTTTAGAGAAAATGCATGTGTTGGCAAGGTGCCCATCGTAAATCATTACTACAGTGAGATATTTTGTGTTGTGGTGTTTCCCAGCTGCCTTGTGAAGACCAGATCATCTTGCTGAAAGGCTGCTGTATGGAGATCATGTCGCTGCGCGCCGCCGTACGCTACGATCCAGACAGCGAGACGTTGACGCTAAATGGTGAGATGGCTGTGAAACGCGAGCAGCTGAAGAACGGCGGGTTGGGGGTGGTGTCGGACGCCATCTTTGATTTGGGCAAGAGCCTGGCTCAGTTTAACCTGGATGATTCGGAGGTGGCTCTGATGCAGGCTGTGCTGCTCATGAGCTCAGGTGAGCAATACATGATGTTGTCATGCTGCATGTAAAGACTTTGATGTGACGAGATCTCAACTTTGTTACTTCTGCTGTTGTTTCTAACAGTTGTGGTAGCACACGTTTTCCTCTAGTTTAGAATAAAATATACTGGCAATGCAGAATAACATATTTAATAACTGACACATTAATAATACAATGAGGGAAGGATAATCTTTCTTAGTTCCTTAGAAAGAGAATGATCTGTGCAACAGGTGGTAAAAACGTATTGCCAGGTGAAAAGAATTGCTGAGAAAATGTATGAAAGTAAGTTATTTTTACTTTCATCTGTGAGAACAGGTAGTTTGGTAGGTTATTTAATTTAGCTAAGTGTTGTTGTAATACATATTTTGGCCATATTATACATATATTGTTTCACCTGTTCTTCAATCATGAACACAGGAGAGAAAACTATTTAGATCAGACTTGTTTCACCAGAACTAGTTGTTTCTAGCTTGCCTGGGGGATAAACCACTAATGTATTCATTTTGGGGGTCTACTTTATTACTTTTTTACCAAATGTGACACACTGGGATGAGAAGTGGCAGATATCACAGTGGAGCATAAACATTTTTACTAAAGTCAGATTATTTACAGTATATTCAGTATGGCATCAACATCTAAAACCATACTCGCATTCATAATCAATTTTTTGGAGTGTATTAGATAAATTACTATGCCTCCAAAATGAATCAAACATTTATTTTCATCCCCCCAAGTTTCAATGTTAACAAAGGGGGAAAATAATTAGTGTATCCGCCCTGTGATTCGAGTCCGCTCACAAACATAATGGGTTCTTCCTTGGCCCACGCTGCACCCTTCCACTAAGTTTCATGGGAATCGGGGACGTAGTTCTTCTGTAATCCTGAAAACATAACCTCCTTGGCGGAAGTAATAAAAGTAGATATTTAGCTTTTTTGGAAAGTTACTTTCTGCTTCAAGATGAAGTGGAAATGTTACAGATGTATCTCTTCCTCTCTGTCTTTATCACCGCAGACCGTTCAGGGCTGACTAACGTGGAGAAGATCGAGCAGTGCCAAGATGCCTACCTGCTGGCGTTCGAGCACTACATCAACTACCGCAAGCACAACATTCCCCACTTCTGGCCCAAGCTGCTGATGAAAGTGACGGACCTGCGCATGATCGGAGCTTGCCACGCCAGCCGCTTCCTCCATATGAAGGTGGAGTGTCCCAACGAACTCTTTCCCCCGCTCTTCCTGGAGGTCTTTGAGGACCAGGAGGTGTGACTTGAAGAACGTTGAATCCACGGCGACCCAGAACCCTGGTAACGAAAGGAAAGAAATTTGGGGTAGCTGTAGCGGAAGAGGAAGAACAAGAGGAGAAAAGCTGGATTTTTTTCTTTTCCTCAGTGGGAACGTGCCCTGTAAACGTTGTTTTTTTGTCCCTTTTTTCTCAAACACCCACAAAACCCACCAGCAAACTCACAACAACTTCACCTGAGAGAATTTACTCTGTCATTCTGAGAGGTACACACACAAAGCTCTTAACAGTTCTAGATATTCACAGATTTAGATTCCTAACACACTGCCATGACCGTACAGTGCAAACATATGCAAAACACAAATCTCCTCAGTTAACTCCTCTTGCACCTGTATGGACAAACAGCTGTACTCTGCACCCACACTAATGCCATCTCCACCCACACCCACCTCGCACCACAACAAAGTTTTATCTCTGGGACCTGACCATTAGCTCCCCCTGCCATCTCCCATGCGTCTCCTTACCTGCAGTGGCGTCCTCCGTCTGCCCATGCAGCCCAACCCTCAGTCTGATGAGAACCTGTGAGTGTTGTCAACCTACCTCCCCCCGCACACTGACCTCTCTGTCTCTGTCTGTCCCATGTACACAGAGAAACACAGGATATACGTACATGAAACACACCCCGACACTATTACCTCATATGTCAGAAAAGTAGATTTCCACATTATTGCTGCCTACAGTTACTCATGTAAACTCTATGCTAGTGTTAGGAGAAGCTACAGTGGGAACACTTGCAGGACACCTTTAGCTACAATGTATCATTTATAGGTCTCCCCCTCTTAGTCGGTTAGTACACTAAGTGGTCGTTTTGGTCATAGTCGACTAAGATTTCTTTAGTCGATTAATTTTTTCGGTCCTTGTCTGCTTCAAGAAAGGGTGTATTGATATCAAGTTAAGACAATAGTTCAGCATTTTGGGAAATACACTTATTTGCTTTCTTGCTCAGAGTTAGATGAGAAGATTGATACCTCACTGAAGAAATGAAGCTACAGCTTAGCCTAGCGTAGCTTAGTATAGCACAAAGACTGGAAACAGGGGGAAACAGTTAGCCTGGCTCGGTCCTGTAAACATGTTGTGGGTTTACAGGGTGTTATATGCTGGACTATTTCTTTGGATTCAGTGACCTTAGGTCAGAGCTAGGTGTTTCCCCCTGCTGTCTTTGTGCTACGCTGAGCACATCCTCTGAGGATAAATTGTCTTTTCATCGGGCCATAATTTCTATTTCTGCAATGATGACCAAATGGCTTCAAAACGTTAAAATTGTTGCCTTGCTAACTTGCTAAACCAAGATAGTGAACATTTCTTTCGAAGCTTCAGCAATTTAATGCTGCTATAATCAATATTTTTCTATTGACGATAGATTAATAACAACACCTTCTCTCTGTAAATACCTGACATAAATACCTTCAGCAAAATGTTCTAAATATTGTTATGATTCATTACGAGCATTTTCAAAATAAAGTGTATTGCAGCTAAAGGCTACATAGGAAGTGTTTCCACTACTTTTATTGTACAGTGTCACTTACTGTACTTAAAGATATAGTTAGGTTTCAAACTTACTTTATTAAAAAGAACATTTTAAAATCACAATACATCACTTGATCTGCCTCATGTTACTCATTAACGCTGACAAGTAATCCAGATTACTCAAATACAGTATATATATATATATTGCTAGAATACCTCTACGACACAAGCCTCCTGTTTTCATTACCTCACTCACACACACACACACACACACACACTGTATTTTGATTTATTACCTCATTTGTTTTGTTGCTCGTCTCTTCCTCCTCCTCCTAAAATAACCCCTGGGCTGCACCACACTCCTGTCTCCCGTGTTGTGTACGTGAGTACTCTTCTCATTGGAGCCCCGCCCTGTTAATCGTACAGTAGCCCCGCCTCCTCACTTTCTTGTGATAGGAGGGGATGTTGTCACTTACCTCTGCAGGCTTCCCCTGTCACCTGTACCTGTGTCGAGTCCCGCCTGAAACCGACAGATTCTACCTCACCTCTCATCTCAAAGCAGCTGCCCTCAGTCTGCAACACTCTGCACACACACACATATATATATATATATATATATATATATATATATATATATATATATATATATATATATATATACATACATACATACATGTACACACAGTGCACAAATGAGTTGCCAACGTGGACCCATTGAGTGTGCTGCTCGGGAAGTGTACAGCGGAAAAATGGGCCGGCCGTGGATCAACATGTGACAGCTGACATGGCAGACTTTGTCATTTCCTCCACTTTTTTCATATGTATCACACACCACGAGAGACCAACAGTCACTTTGGATTCTGTTTTTATTTAGGGACCTGCAATGACAACGAGGGCGGGGGAGAATTAAAGGAAACTGTCGGGGGACAACGACAGCTGGAAGCTGGGACTCCAGTGGAAGCGATTTTGGCCCGATTGGGTCAGACCAACAGACTATTGTGGGTGGTGACTGGGAGATAATTAAACAGCAAGTGAGTCAGCAGTATTCGCCTGTGGATACGGTTTCATCCCGGCCGAGGGGAGGGAAACGGCAAGCGAACGATTGTGGCGGTTAGCGTTGTGACTCAGGACAAGCCAATGGACACAAAAATGGACCCTTGTTCTCGCTCATACAGCCAATCTCCAGATCCTTCCCTCGCCGTCACAGCAGAAATGGACACCAAGCCATTTAAAACACTTTCTGTCCTATCCCAGAAACTTACTAAATGAATTCAACACTGCTGAAATAAGCTTCACCAACCATATCCCAAATTGCCATCCACGACAAATAACTATCAGGTTTTTTTCTGTTGCACTAAAACCACAATGTCTGTATCCCTTAGTAGCCCTGAACCCCCTTCCTTTATCCCCTCCCCCCACATATTTCCTGCTCCTGCCTGTCTTAACAATACTCTGTGAAATATCTCACACACACATGAGAACACACGTTATCTCCGTTATCTCTTGATTGCCTGTTGTGTCATGGCCTTCAGGCGCCGTCACTCAATGTTGCTAATCTACGTTGCAGGGTATTAAAATAGAACCGTAAGCACTGATTAAACGGGGATAAACACACACACAGCAGCAGCACACACACCCACAGCAATAGGATGATCAAGCAGTACAGTGTCACAGCAGCCATCTCCAGGCCGGCTGTGTTCGTACCGTTCTCACTATCACTGTGAATGAAAGCCATGCTGCAACCAGGTCATGGCTCAGACAGGGAACCTCTGGTTTAGTAATTCTGACGTGTTAATGTGCCTCACAGAGGTCGCTAATACAAATAAACATGATACAGTATACAGAAGCATATATTTATAGATAGATATATATATATATATATATAAATGTTACAGTTATTGTTTGTGGCATTAGAGCTTACAGTGGCTGAATTAATGTTGCCAGCTCAAATCACATCATGCATCTGTCTACACCAGTGTTTTAGCAGAGGGTGTCAGGACTCAGTTTACCCCACTGTATAAAATAATATTTATGCATCGTTTGCAGTTGACGTCATATTGCATTATGATGCTTGTTTGCCTTGTGGTGATCACCAACTAATCTTCAGAGTTTACCCACCTTTTGCATACCTCTAAAATCACTTAATTTAGCACAAGAAGTACCTTAAGCAGAAAAACATCTCTTATTTCCCTGTTTTTGGGATTCACACTTAAGATTTGAGCTGGCAGCATAGCCTCTCTCTCTCTCTCTCTCTCTCTCTCTCTCTCTCTCTCTCTCTCTCTCTCTCTCTCTCTCTCTCTCTCTCTCTCTCTCTCTCTCTCAGCCAAATGATCACTGGAGTAATCCTCCCCCCACCAGCACCACAGAGCACACTGCCTTCCACCATGATCAGTTGCACCAGCATAGCAGAGAGACAGACCAATAGTCAGTCAGCATTGTACATCCAGGACATGATAATGTTATGTTCAGACAGCAGGCAAATCCAATCAGTGTTTTCAATCTGATGTGTTAATAGTGTTGTCATAGACAACCAGGCACACCGTAACGAAGCACGTGTTCCGCTTCAACAAACTAATAACTTGGATGCTCATTCTAACTTTTATGGCTTCATTACCTCCTCTCAGTATGACAGAAGACATGAAGCTCATGTTTGAACATGGCCTCAGCGATGGTACGCAAAGCAGATTTTGCAGGCAAAGCCAGATGTGAATGCCTCCCGTTATATCAGCCACAGAGTCAAAACCATGTTTCCTTGTGACAATACAAACACTGTTTTTCAAAAGCAGCGATGTTGAGGCCCCATCAGAGTTGCCTCTACCGTTACATCCTGTGTCACTTTCCACACTTCCTAGCCGAGCTGCGAAATAAAACGGAAAAGTCTCTGTCTTTTCTGCACAGTGACCTCAGAATTGTGTTTTCTCTCTCACGTTAACTGTCTCACATCAAAGTGAGGGTTTATGTTTCGTTTACAATAAACTAAAATGTGAACTTGATGCTAAGCTCTGCTGCTGCAGCATAGCACAAACTATAACAACCACTCAACTCTCATGCAACTTATTTTCCACATTCAAACTACTTTTATTACTTACCCAGGGAAACATCCGTAAGTCAACATCCTTTCTCTCTTTTACATCTTCTCCCTTCCTTCCACCTCCATTCCGTCCCCCGTCCCCCAACGTTCCCATTCTCTTTTGAATCCTCACCCTAATTTACAATCCCATTCCAGTCCCCTTTCTCTATTTATTTCACTCTGTCCTCCTTCCCTTCCCAAACACACACTCACAGAAACCTACCCCAATTCATACTACCACTATTTTGGTGGAGATAGTCGACAATCCCTGCAGGAATATGTCCACATGTGGAATGTAAAATACTGAAATTGTACGATTAAAGACACTGTGTGAAGTTCCACACTCATGTTGTTTTTGATGTTGTTGATGTTGCTTTTGTCGTGCACCAAGTGTTCGTCGTTCCGCTTATTTAAGGGTGGTTGCATTTGCAAGTGGGGTTAAAACCTCGACCATGTGACAGACTGCTACTGATATGTCCTTATTTTCTTTAATATAGTATGTTTATAAAAGACCTGTGGTGTGAGGACTGAAAATCTCAAGCAATCTAAAGCAAGAGATGATGTGACTTTGATTATTCTTTCATGTTGTTATTAATTTGCATCTGATTTTCTTGGTAAGTGGATGTCTGTCTATCTGTGTTGATGCTTTACTGTGATAAAATGGCTGTATATGCACTTTTAGACCATCGTTGGTGCAGTAGCTCGTGCTCAAATGTCACCCGAGGGCCAGGGTTCAAATCACCTTCAGTTCAGCTGCAGCTTCATCTGCTATTCAAATTCTGGGATTTAGCATTTAAACGTTTTAGTTGCCTTATTCTGGTGTTATAATCTGTGACAAGATGTGTTATACGTTCATGATAACACTATGAAGTTCATTTTAACAAATAGGCCCATTGGTCGCATTGTATTATCTGATGAGAGTGTTGGCACCAGTGCTAGCTGTGCAATGTGTGTGCTAGCACTTTGATATATGCTCTGTACATTTAGATGACTTGCAATAATTGTAGCCTTTTAATAACACAAACTTGGCAGTGGTTTGGATTCATACTTTAGATGTTTCAGAAATGACTTAAAACAAATTCTCAAGTTTTGAAGCTTACATTTGGGGTTTCCTGCCTTTTTTGTCAACTACCACCACGACTGCCTGTGATAGTCCGAGACACTGAGAACATACCCTAGTGTATACTTCTTTGTGAGCATTAAAATTATGTTTATAGAGAAAAAGTTCTAATAAGTCTTTGGCCAAGACACAAGACTATTCTTAAATCTATCTTCTCTCAGCTGTTAGAGGAGCCGCAGCTAACTCGCTAACCAGCTGCGTTGCGGTATCTAACCCTACACACACTCAACTTGTTGAAGGTGTTTTAGGTCTAAAATGTTTAGAAAGTTTTGTTCTATCAATGCACAACCAGCCACAGGGCGTTGCATGTTCACACTCTTAGGATATTGCAAGTCATCTTTATGACAAGTCAACACCTGTGTTAGGGCGAAGGTGGATCAATGGGCCATAAAAGGTGTGTTTTTCCTCTAAATAAACTCTTGCTAACCTCACAGAACAATACATTTCAAGTATTGTTTCACTTAATATTTTACAATGAATACATCTGATTTTCTAAGGGACTGTACGAACAATATTGGTGTGGGGATGGGGGTTGAACATTATCATACAAATCTAAATCTGGGGTGAAAAGAAATTGAAATAATCTTCACTGCTCTGCTAAAAAACAGTCACCACCGCAAATCATCTACATACAGTCCCTTGATTCTACTTCCTCTACAATAAGCAGCTTACTATTTTGGTCAAACTATGTTTTGTAAGTTTATTGTAAACTACTATTTGCCAAATCCAGTATCCAATTAGTTGAACTGAGAGTGAATGAACCTGAATCCTGCTTTCCACAGTTGCTTGGGCTGTATCACTAATTGTTCATACTCCTGATCTGGGTCAATAAAAAACTAAAAAATACTCACGTCCTGATCTTAGTCTTTAGAATGCTCAAAATCTGACCTTAGACCAGGGCTCATCCTGCAATGTATTAATCTGCCGTATATTAATCTCAATGTCGTGATAAGGATGTTGCTTTTCTTAGTGGGGGAAAAGCCTCACTATAAAAAAAGGAAAGGAAATCACAAAATAGAAACCAAAAGTGATTTATACAACTATTCATACCTCATTGTACTGCTTTGTGCCAGAGTAAAGGAGGAGGAGTGATCAGTCTCAAGCAAAGAAAATCAAAGGTGGTTGACAAAATGTGGAACAGGACCCAACAGTGGTCTCAGGAAGATTAAAATGTGGCCCCAAATATTTTGAACATTGGTGGCTTGAATTGCTTTTGTGAGGACGATTTAGTTTGGAAATAGACTGAAAAAAGAAAACACTCAAAATGTGATGTAGAGGGCGGTGAATTTGTTAAACATGCTTACAGATGTGTTCAGGTTGTAGAAGAAAAAAAGCTGCACTTACTTTGTTATGTCTATAAGGAATTGATAGCATGAAATGTGAAGCCATGTGTTTAGTATTTATCAAAAGCTGGCAGATATGTATTCCATCTCTACGTGTTCTGCCCTGACAAACCAAGAGAGGACTGAGGATTCACAAGACTTGGGGTGCATTGAGTAGTTTGGCCAAATGAAACATTTAAAAGCAAATAACAGTTTTAAACATAGTCGGCAATGGCAAGTATATCAAAAATGTTGCTCCAAAAAAAAGCTTTGAAGAGAGATGTTATCTTCTTCAAGCCTTCAAATCTCAAGTGCAAATATGCAAGTATACACTTGTAGTTGTGTACTTTAATACAGGCCAGTAGATTGTGCCTTGAACAAGAAAGGTTTAGGACCCAACGTCCCAAACTGCTTTTCCTGTGATGAAAATGTCCTGACTTGTCTTTGTTCTTTGCTCCCTGCAGCTTCCCTTCACAGTGACTTTATGCAGCAGAACACAACCCGGCTCTAATTATTGTATCTGAGAGAATCATGTGAGGCCCTGCACAAGCAGTTGGCTATTTCCTGTTTGCGAAGCAGCCATAATTTCTTGGCACAGCACAGAGTTGAATGTAAAGCTGAATGAGGTTGAAGCACCCCAGACGAGAGTTTGATGGTGTATTTTATAATGCTGGTTGTGGGTTTGTAATGGGCACGGTTGGTGTTCGTCTTGTTTTCTGTGACAAATCATTCATGGCACAATCAGAGAATGGCATCTCAATGGCTCAAAGCTGTTTGTGTTTGTGGCTATGTGATATTCATTTTCAACATTATAAAAGTATTTGATATCAATTTGTCTCCTTGGTCTTTGTCCAGCTGCATTAGAATCTGACTTTTAATTAGGTTTTTTGTTTTTACTTAGTAGGCTTAGCAACACTGACAGCTTCACGTTCCAGTTTCATTGGTTGGAAAAATAAATTAGCACTGTGTCTAGGGTTTTTTTCTTTCAGAAGCCATTTTTGTTGTTGAAGCTCAAAAACAAGAAAATAAAATGATTATCAAACATATAGTCATATCGCATTGATTTGAACAAAACGCTAATTGACACTGTATTAATGCTTAATAATTATTTCTCTGAATAACAGTTTTCTTAAGAGGAAGCTGCTGCTCCAAACACGACATGCCATATGCAGCATTCTTACTCAGATTAATATGTAATGCCACACCCAGAAAGTATTTGGCCATTTGTATCGAAACAACTGGTAGCACCAAACGTTTGTTAACTTCTTAAAGGCACAGTTGACCCAAAAATCTAAAATACACATTCATCCTCTTGGCTGTAGAGCTGTTTATCAATCTAGATTGTTTTGGTGTGAGTTGCAGAGTGTTGGAGGTATCAGCTGTACAGATGTCTGTCTTCTCTCAATGTAATGGAACCAGATGCTCTCAGCTTGTGGAGCTCAAAGTGCCAAAGAATACATTTGAAAACTCAACAGTAATGTCTCTTTATAGAAATCATGACCCGGTTACTCAAGATGATAAACAGAGCTTGTTGTGAGCAGTTTCATGTAGGAACTATTTTATTTCTACCGTATCACAGCGCAGAAGGAAGCGCACATCAACATGGACGAGAGACGCTCCTGAGCTAGATAACATTATGTCAAGCCATTAATGTCACGAGTCCTCTCATCCATGACCAGATACAAACTGCTCACAACAAGCTCTGTTGAATATCTTGAGTAACCGGGTCATGATTTCTGGAAAGACCCATTACTGTTGAGTTTTTCAAATGTATTTCTTTTGGTGCTATTAGCACCACAAACTGAGTATCTAGCATCTAGTAGAGAGAAGACAGACATCTCTACGGCTTAAACCTCCAACACTCAGCAACTCACACCAAAGCAATCTAGACTGATGAATAGCTCTACAGGAAAGAGGAACAGTGTGTATTTTAGATGTTGGGATTAACTGTCCCTTTAATGTGCTGCTACAACAGCCTCCAGACTTCTGGGAAGGCTTTTCTCCAGATTTATGAACCTGGCTGTAGGGATTTTCTTCCATTCAGCTACAAGAGCCTTGTAGACATAAATGTGACATTACAAACAGATTATATGACTCCAGTCTTTTCCATTTATCATTTCTGACATGCTCAAACACACCAGAATGATGAAAAAAATCTAAATGATTACATGCACTAACCTTTGCTATGTTGCAGACCACTTCAGATTACTGTCAACTGACACAAGTAATCCTACAGGCTGTTGTCTGTGTCGCACAGTAAAACCTCCCAGTCTGATGTAAAGGACAAATCAAGTTGCTACGATATTGATTTGATAAATGCAGCCACATGAAATATAATTTTCCAATTATTTGCTCTCACTGTTTATTACATTATACATATTTAATAAACAGTGAATGCCCAAAATTGTCTATGTACTGTATGTTCTTTATCTATATTAAATTAAAACATTATTAAATGTAGTGTTCCCTATAGTTATACCGTACAGTCTAAATGGGTTATCTATGGTGCATTGTTGCTAAATTTTGAAAATTATTACAAACTCTGAGACTCAGAAAGCCAGTCAACGTCAAATTAGTTTTAGCGTTGTTGTGGAGGTAATGATGTAACAATGAGCAGTTTTGCTTTCCACCAATCCAAATTCCTTCACAGCACACCCACCCTCCCTCCATTCCTCCCAAAAAACACAGAAGGGCACAGCTGGTACGCTCTATACATGTTGCAGACTGACATGGAGTGTGTGTGTGTGCGTGCGTGCGTGCGTGCGCGTGCGTGCGTGTGCGGGTGTGTGTGTGCGCGACGTAGAGAGAGTTTTACACAGACACAGATTGACAGACAGTGACATCCATTACAGATTTTTCCACTCATCTAAAGGAAAAATGCTTCCAGCAAGGCTCTAAAAATAGAACAGTGTATTTCGTTGATGCTCATATTCACTGACATTCCTTATCATTTGCATCCTTTTGCAAAGAAAAGCACATGCTTGCTTATAATTCATAAACACGTTACTGATTGAAGCACAAATGATTCAAACACGTTATATCATCATGTTCGGAGCTGGTAAGATATATCCATGATCTGAACCGAATCATTTCAGATCCTTGTTGGGACAAAATATATTATCTACTGAAATTCTAAATAATCATGTTTTGTTGTTGAGTAATATGAAGCTAACATCAGCAGCCAGTTAGCTTAGCATAATACCAGAAACAGCTAGCCTGGCTACTTCACAGATTATAGGACACTAGGAATTCACTGTATCCAGCCAAGACTTAGTCACTTAACTCCTGCCTGGTAAAACTGCAAGGTGTGTTTTGTACACTTTGGTTTGTGTAGGAATTAAACAAATTAAATATACAAATGAATATAAAAAAATATATATAATTATAATTAGCTTAATTTGCTTTGGACAGCTTTTGTGCTAAGCTAAGCTAACCAGCTGTTGTCATTAGCTGGATATTCACCATACAGATATGAGTGTGGTATCTATCTTCTCAGCTAACTCTCGGCAAGAGAGCCAGTAGCCTACCTGTTTTTCCCGAAATCTCAAACAACTCATTTTAACTGATGGCATAATTATTGATACTACTTAACAATAGCTAAGGTCAAGATTTGACACATTATATTTTCATTGGTTCCATTTGGCTTTACAAAATACACCATGAGGCGGACAAGAAGCTAGATATGAGAAGTTCTGTATTCATGCGTGTGCTTTTTAGCCATGCTCACAGCAAAGCAATCTAGACTGATAAATAGCTCTACAGGCAAGAGGAACAGTGTGTATTTTAGATTTTGGGATGAACTGTCCCTTTTCTGTGCTGCTATAACAGCCTCCAGACTTCTGGGAAGGCTTTTCGCCAGATTTATGAACCTGGCTGTAGGGATTTTCTTCCATTCAGCTACAAGAGCCTTGTAGACATAAATATGACATTACACAGATATGACAAGTTCTGTATTCATGCGTGTGCTTTTTAGCCATGCTAGCGGCGGGCTCTAGTGATGTCATGGTCTGTCGGTAGTTCAACCACTGTTCCCCAGATGATCAGCTAAATACCTTAAGAAATTATGTCATTTCTATACGCCGATATTTAGTGCTGATTAGCTAATGTTAGCATGCTAACATGGTAAACTAAGATGGTGAACATGTAGTAGCAAACATTACCTGCTAAACATCAGCAAGTTAGCATTGTTGTTGTTAGCATTAAAATTCTGTCAAACTATCATATATATTCTGTATCAGCTTGTTCCAGCTTTTTATTGAAGGCATATGATGTTTGCACTGAGAAAACTATTCAAACACTCTTTGTGACTATGGCTGCACAATTGCATCAACTGGAAAATATTGGATGTCTGGTGCATCAGAGAATGCACATTTGTCATGTTTAGAAATTGAGTTTCTCCACGAACAAATTAAAACTAATTCATGCCGGTTGGAACAATGTTTAGCTGTACAGCATGAGTTTGTAATTATTGAGCCACTGCTGAGGCCAGTAAGGTTTGAGAGGCTGAAAATGGATCTACCAGTTAGAACAAATTGTTTTATATACTGAGGAACATGGTGCAGTCATACTTCATTACACACATCCACCTGACTCCCTCAAAACACACACACATACACATGAAAACACATGGCTGCCCCACCCCCATGGATTCATTCATGGAGACTGATGTTACGTAAGAGTTACCCTTCTCTCCCAACAGGCACGACCTTGCGTCAACTACATGCATCAGGACAGAGATGAAGAGAGGAGAGAGACAGCCACACACGCACATGCACACACACACACACACACACATACACAGACACACACACATACACACACAGATGGAGAGAGAAAATTTGAGAAAGAAAACAGATTAGAGGCCAGAAGAGACAGAAAAAGAGAAATAGGAGACAAAACTTCAGCAGGGGAGAGAGGCCCCACTATGGAACCCAACCTCCAAAACCTGTGGAATACACACACACACACTATTGGTAGGATGACAGGGATTTAGAGGGAAGCAAAATGCAGCGACAGAGGGGGTGGAAGAGTACAAGTGGCTGATGTTTGTAACATCTACATGTTGAGGATGTTGACATTTTAGGTTCTACATAACAGGAAGTGGAAATGATGGCTTCCACACAGTGATCAGATTTGAGCTGATGCTGTAATTAAAGCATAATTCATACACCTCGCTATGTATAATTGACTCTTATTTTAATGCAACACAGCTCTATCATTTTTAATTACTAATTTTTTATTATTTACATTTATATAGTTTATTTATTTTATTATCTTCTCAATTCAGTTGATTTAGTGATGTGTTTACATTTATAATAAAAAACATATTTTTCATTTTAAGATAAATCTTTATTTTTAATAAAAAAACATGGTTTAAAATCTTATTTCTCATATAATATAATATAATATATTATAATTATAATATATTATATAATCTCATTCTCTATAATATAAATATTGATGGGCAAAAAAAGCAATATTAATCAAAAACATCCTCAGTTATTATATTTTAACTGTCATTCAAATGTTGCTAAATACTGATTAGTGCACAGAAGACATCTAGCTGATACAGGGATATAAACTGACACATCTAGAGATGCAAGAATACAAGCTGACACATTAAGAGATACAAGAATACAAGGGGAACATGACCAGAGTGTGCTCTGGTCCTAATCACTGTAAGTAGGACAAACATAAATGAGCATACTAAAAGAATAGGAGAGTACAAGTCAGGATAAAAATTACCTTTACAGGAATAGAAAACAAAATGGTCAAAATCGATGTGGCTGAGGCAGAGATATCCTGACTTTTAATTACTTGTATGGTTCAAGCTCTAAAGAAAAACTATATCCTAAACATCCCATAATGCAACTCATTAGCACATTTGACATTTGCACATTTCTGTTCACAATTATGCTGAACAGTAGCTGTACAACGTTAGCAGTCCTACTGCTCCCTCTACAGGACAAAGTGCTTTACATCATCTACCCTGCCATACAAATCAAAATGCAGCAATTACACATTTAGTCAAAACTCAGTTAAGAATCAGACACAAGAACAACAAAAAACAAGCTGTCAACTACACAAATGTGGTTTGACTAGTAGAAATCCATTGAGCCACTGTGGAGATATCAATGTTTAATGAAAAAACATGTCTGCAAATATGAGGGCGCTACAGGTTTCAAAAAGTATAACATCAGTAGGCTAGGCTGAAAGATGTAGGTGGATGATTTCAACATTTAACCACTATAAACAAACATTGCTGAGAACATAAAACCCTTTGAAACGTCTCTTAAATGTGTCATATTACAAGCATATTAAGCAGGGGAACATAGGGCCATGGGATAATACAGCTAAAGCAAGCAAGCTAAAGTCCAGTTAAAGCTAGCTGGTGAGATAGTCACGGCTAGCTTTGACTAAAGCTACTTTTACCTTTGCCACCTAGCTGTGACCTGTAGTTGAAATACATCGATGTCAATAAGCTAATATCATGGTAATGTTACGTTGTTAGCCCTAAAGCAGCAGCTAAATCTAAAAGACGGTAAATACTAAATGCTAAGAAAAAGGGTTAGGCTACTAGCCTAGCTTAGCAGAGCAACCGCCATGTCAGCGTTTGACTTAGGTTGAATTCATGATCTGGTGTGGCTAAATTGCAGATAGAAAAGACATTTTGCCTGAACTTTTTATAAAGGTCTATGTCAAAATGTCTACATAGCCTATACATAACATGAAGACATTACATCCTACAGTAATTATATGTTAAAGTGTACCCAGTCAGTCTGAAAACTTGAGCCTTTGAGACTTTTTCTCAATACATGTTTTTCTGTATTTACTGCTCTCTGCCTTAGTATGGCAGTATACTATTGAGTGTTAAATCTTCAAAGTAATAGAGGTAAACTACTGTTAAGTGAAATCATATTAGAAAGTGGCCTCAGTCAACAATCCACTTATTTTTGTCTGAAGCTCAGTATGTTTTGAATGGCATCACAGCAATCAATAGTTTGTTATAAAAAAGAAAAGTCTTTCAAAAACATCTGCCAGTCATTTTCAGTTTATTACTGAATGAATGCAAAAAGTTACAACAATTCCCAGTGTCATTAGATAAATTACGCTTCATATAAGCAGTCTTGTAATCTGTGAGACTCAATGAAAGCCTACTGACATGGCCAATTACATCACATCCTACTGAGTAATGCATAATGATTCACAAGCTACAGTCTTAATAATGCACATTGTGACAAACAATGCACACATAATAAAGCAGACTATGACTCATTAAATATACATACCTGTGCTACGGTGAATATAACCAACATTTTGGCACAAACACTTATATTACAAAACATGCTGCTGTACAATATAAAACTACATATACTATGACAAAAACGCATCCATGTTAACATACAAAAGTACATGTTAACATGTATGTTAACATGTTAACATGCAAAAGGGGACGACTGTGAAGTAATCCAATAATGTGTAAAGTACTGGCAAACATATCTCACATTCTGGCAGTGTTGAAATTACAATCTAGGCTTTAGTGGTTTGGTTCCACTCTCCGGACTTGTTGGCATAAAGTCACAGGTCATATAATTACACGGCATATTTAAGAATGAGAAGAGCTCCACAAGAAACAAGCACAAACACTTGAAGCAGCAAAAAACAGCAACCTGTTCTCCTGGCTGTGTGCGGTGCGATTACATACAGTCAAATTACGCAACGCGAATGACGAGAATACGCGTGTTGTTGGCATTGCACATCCCTGATCGATCCAAACTCCATTCAGAAAAAAAGCATTTAAAAAAAATGTATGCTTGTCGTCTAACGGAGAGACCTGACAACGCATACATTTAGACTTTTTACAAATCGGCATCACGATGTAGTTATTTCGTCATCCTTTTGATCCGTTTATTGCAATTAAATCACAGCTAAATCTGTTTATTGTGGGTTCATGCCGCTGCAGTGAAGTAACGTAAATAAACGCAATGATCCCACGGTCAAACTTGGGCGAGCAACACGAGGCCGAAAATTCCCTTTGTGTTTGGTGTAATTTTGTACTCATTTTTATGTTTTTGCTGTGAAGCACTTTGGGCTGCAATTCTTGTATGAAGGGTGCTATACAAATAAAGTTTACACAAATACAACAACATTTGACAGAGTTTAAACTGACAGAGGTTCTATGGTCCCGTTCCAATCATCACTGTCATCAGTGTCAGAAGGTCCAGAAGATTCTCTAGTCTTGTCCTCCGTATCTGGGTGTAAATATTTCTCTGGATCTGAGTTCCTGGCTGGTTCTGACACAGCATAAAGATCAGATGCCTAATCAACATGTTATATCTTGTTTGATTGATCTTATGCAAAACTGCCAAGATAGGCTATGGTTTTTCGGAGGCTTAGCACATTTTAGTTTTGTGGTGGTTTAAACAAATGGGATATAAAATGTTCATTTCCAGCTTTCCAGGTAGAGTGTAATACAGCTCAGAATTTGTTTCTGATATTGTAATATCATCCACCCTGAAATCTGATTCAATATGAAAAATCACAGTCTCCACCGCGTGGCAGTGGCTGGGACTGAGAGTGAAGCCAAGACAAAGGGCACTATGCGGGGAGGGAGGACGAGAGGTGGAAAGGACAGAAGGCTGCACGAGAGAAGGCGCTCACAGTATCACATCTAGTAACATTCCATTCATACTTTGATATTGTTCTCTGGAATAGTGAGCAGCAGGAAAACACACCAAAGGACATAAAATAAAAAAATAAAAATCCTGAACCGAGATAAATCTAATATTCAGAATATACACACTTAGTGAAAGCAGTGCACCTGGATTTACACATTGCATTGTATGATCAGCACATCAAATACTAAATGTAAGTGTCAAAGGTGTGTGTGTGTATTATGTTGTACTATACAAACACTCAGTGCTGTCAGCCTCAGTCTAAGAGAGAATCTCTTTCATTTTCCACTATCGTCCACTAAAGCTGTAGAACAAGTGAAACAAAGTGAGCGTACTTTAGTTCTCTCTTACGGACGGTCTATCTTCTTCCTTGCCCGCCTCATTTGTTCCAGAGCTTTCCCTCAGCAGCCAGCCTCTGGTTTAACTGACAGAGCTGCAGAAGGAAGCCGTCGTTGGGGCCGATCTCTCTTTTCTGCCGCACCATGGCCAGAGCGGTGTGGACATCCATGCTTTTGCAAAGCATCAGGTAAGCAATGACTAAGGTAGGTGAGCGGCTGTAGCCTTCCCTGCAATGGACGTACACTTTACCTGCAGAAGAAAAGAAGTGCAACTGTTCATGTTTGACCAAATTCACATTGGTATCTGAGATATTACATTTCATTTTAAAGCTGCATTTGTTTATTTCTTTGGGCCTCTTCATTGTCTTACCATGTGTGTTAACAAACAGGTGCAGACACTGACAAACATAAACCTTCATTTGGAAACAAAATTATTTCATTTCGTGTTTCCGGTCACAAGTTTATGTGCAATGTTCCCTCTCCTTCCCTTAAGTTTCAGCTTTCACTAACTCTGGCTCTTCAGCTGCTTAATGCTCCACATTATCACCAGCTAGTCGCTAACTATGTCTGTCTTGAGTTCAGGGCTGGCAGGCAGTGTATAGCAGCAACATTGACTATTTGTCACCTTAATTGATTGCTAATGTGTATGTGAAGACTTGCTTATTTACACATTTAGCAGACACAGAGCAACATTCACTTTTGATTTTAGTGCACATTATTTTTGTCTGGTTTTATTTTTAAATACAAACATCTCCTGTAGTTTGGCCACTGGTTGGATTCGAACCCCGGGCTGCTGCAGCAAGCTTTTAATTGAGGGAACGCCTGCTCTATGAGCTGCGCATTTTTATGTGGGATGTACATTATTCTTTCAAGAGATTTAGATCTGGTTTCTTTACTTGCACACAAGCAACAGATGATGCTGGCGTGCATAAAAATTGTTTCGCTAGTTGGCTGGCTCCATAATGATCAAATACAAATGCAATACCAACAACTACTCAATAACGCATACTACTACGACAACAACCCACACATTGTGCATTGTTTAGAGCGGTTATAAAGTGTTGAGGCGCTCAAATTCAAAACTGTCTCAACCTGTCAGAAGTGAGACGAGGCAGTGACAGCGAATCACCTGATTGGACTGCGAAACAGTCCGGTGATTCATAAATTAAGCAGTTACTGTTTCGGACGTCATATGTCACGTGATTAGAAGCAAGCTTCGAAGCAGTGGTTCTATTGTAGTCCAGAGTTTGAAGCACGTATCGAAGCTTCAGTATCGCACTGCTATCACTAGTGCTCTGTGTGTCTGCATTTGAGTCTCTGTTGAGTGGTTACAATTTGGAGTCATGTTTCTGTATAATAATCAGAACTTTTGAGCGCAGCGCTATGTGGCAATTTCGAGCGGTGCCGCCCGACTAGGCGGAAGCGCCACCCTTGCCATTGCCACCGAGTGCTCTCCATGGGAAAACGGCAGCACAGCCAGCGCAGAGCAGTTCTACCTCTGATCATGTGAAAGCAGTTTAAGGATTTAAGCAACTATTTCCTGTTCCTCTTTGAAAGGATATCATTGGTATTTGACCTTCAGTTAGCTCTGTTATCCTCTGACCTTTTCCATTTTTGTATGCCAGCGCCTTCTCGATGAAGTCTGCTGCCTCTTCAAAGTAAACACTGATGTTGAAGTGGTCCGTGTCGCTGGCTGCTACGCCGTGGTAGGTGATGCCTGTGCCGGCATAGAACTCAGCGTTGGTGTCAACATGCATGAAGGAGTTTCCCTCTGCGCCGTTAAGGATGTGGGTGATGCCCTGGCGCTTGAGACGCATCACGTTCATGGCCACAAACCTGCATCAGATTGGTAAGCAAAACAAATGAACACCATAGAGTTCACACGTGCTACTAATGCAGTTTATACTCCGACAGAGGTGGTTAAAAAAGTGAGTGGTGCAACACAGCTAATAAGCTACGATGGCTTCCTTTTTAATTCAGGCTGTCCATCCCCTCAAAAGGTCAGCACTTTTTTTTTGTTTTTCTTTCATACAAACGTACTGCACTCTTACAAGAGAGATCTGCTGCTTCTCACCGTGAACCTCTGAGATTGCTGTAGCCTACCACTTGGCACCTCCTGCCTATTTTTTTTAATGTAGAGCTAAAAATAGAGTCTCTGCATGCAACGTCACGCCTCCACAAAAAATGTGTCAGCCAGGCTACAGACCAAATGGTGGAACCAGGACAGATGCATCGAAACAGATGCACCAGCTAAGAGATTAGTGCGTGGGTGCATGCTCTCTCATTAGACTTCAGAGTTGTGTCGACGTGTTTGTGTGGACACCAATATAAGACACAATGTTTAATAATAAATGCTTCTGCTCTAACCATTATGACTCCTTTAGTAAGACGGGCAGAATAAAGGAGGCACTAGAGAGACGTTCTACACTGCGCTGACTCGCTGTGCTGGGGAAAAACCTGTTTGTCAGATCTAAAAGCTTTAAAACAATGTCAAATTTTTAAAACACAATTTTAGTAAACCTGGAATATACAGTATTCTTTCAAGCTCCACATACTGTATGTAGGTATATGTTGAGCTGTGGTCGAATTATTCACCAACAAATAGCCTAAACTGTACACGCACTGCTACGTTCACACTTCACACTTTAGTTTAAAAAAACATCTGAAAATAAAACCATGTAAAAATCCCTGATGCTTTGGCCCGGAGGGGAGTCAAGGTAGGCCCGGCAGGCCAACAGGTTTGCAATAAACTGGTGGAAACCCTCCAGCACGATGAGGAAACGGTTGCTTAAGATAAGTCAATGTGTTAACTCTTGGTTTCAAACGGGATAGGACAGCGGTCTCCTGAGTGTTTGTTTGATCCAACCATCTCTTGTCATTATTGCTATGGCCACTAGAGGTCGCCGCCTAATTGTGAACCTCCCTGCGACGATCCAGCCTTCCAATAGAGAACAGCCTACTGAGCCAATTAGGAGGTAGGTAGGGCCATACCACCTTAAATATTTGCTCCCTGTGAGATCTTGCAGCTGTTTATTCAGCTGATGACATTCAAGGAGGGGGGACATTTGGAAAAATACACTTATTCCCTTTTTTGTTGAGAGTTAGAGGAGAGGATTGAAACCACTTGTGTCTGTATGATGAATATAAAGCTAATCAGTTAGTGTAGAGACCAAGCCGAGGCAACTCTGATGACATGAGGGTAACTTGTCAAACTTTGGAAAGCTCCTCCAGAGTCACAGAAGACATTAAACAATGGTTTACAGGTTCAGTAGTCCTCCTCCATTACTAGAGAACCTTACTTTGACGGAAATTGATGGAGTGCCCTTTTTAAATTCTGTATGGTGGAGTTCTCAGTAGTTTTAGGGTCCAAAGCAGTGGTGGACTCTACTTTCAGAGGCAAACATTGTATTCCACTTCATTTATTTGATACTTAATGGCTACTTTAAAGATTTAGATTGAAATTATTAATAAAAAAAATATACAAATAATTTACCATATTTTATTCAAACTTATTTGAACCCTTGGTGAAATTCACAAGCTCCTGCATCATTAAAGTGAGAATGCATCATTAATATTTGTATTATGTATTGTAGCTGCCCCTCACTGAAGTGTGTGTGTTTGTACTGTCTTTTTACACTGTGATGCCATAATGCTGAAGAAAAAGTTCCATTTCATGTAATGGACAATTACATTACATCAAAAATGTATTCTGAAATGGGCAGATGTGCATAATAAAAATATGTTCTACTTAAAGTACATTTTGATGCTAATACTTCTGTTTTTGAGTATTTCTACAATGTAGTATTACAAGTTTTACTGACTTAAAAGATCTAAGTACTTCGTCCACTTCTGGTCCAAAATATGAGATGCTACTTGCATGATGATTAAATTTGGTATTCATTTAAAAGCATTATGTTTTTAATCGACTCTTAAAATTATATTTATTTAAAAATAAAATAAGCTCTTTCTACCTGTTATTGGGACAGTTCCAGGAAAGAAATGCACTAATTTATACATAATGTATTTTAGTCAATTTATGACAAGCAACCACCTGACTCACAACAAATTGCAACAAAAGGTTTCTCAGTGGTTTTCATTCCTACTGGATATACTGATCAACAGAAAAAAAGTCTACCAAAATCAGACCTCCGGAAATGGGTTAAAACTGGGTCATTTCCAAGATGGCCACCACCGGGCTTCAAAATCACTAAAACAGCTATAACTTCTTCAATAATTGTGATAGAAACATAATTATTGATTATAGTCCAGACATGGGAAAATTACGGCCCGCGGGCCATATACGGCCCGTTAGGCTTTTTAATCCGGCCCGCCGACTCGCCGTGTGGAACTGCTTGACGAAGATATGGTCAGCGAGTTAAACAAAAAGGCGGAGTCCTTTAAGTTATATTCACTAGCACTGGATGAAAGTAACGACATAAAAGACACTGCTCAGCTCCTAATTTTTATCCGAGGGATTAATGACAGTTTTGAGATAACGGAGGAGCTTTTGAGCTATGGAATCGCTGAAGGGGAAAACGCGAGGAGAGGACTTATATGAACAGGTGTCTGCTGTCATCGAGAGAATGAAGCTGCCTTAGGAGTAAACTTACCAGTGTCACCACGGATGGATCACCAAATTTAACTGGAAAAAACGTGGGGCTGCTGAAAAGAATCCAGGATAAAGTGAAAGAAGAAAACCCTGACCAGGATGTTATTTTTCTTCACTGCATCATTCATCAAGAATCTCTGTGTAAGTCTGTATTGCAGCTTAATCATGTCGTGGATCCAGTTGTAAAACTCGTTAACTTCATATGAGCAAGGGGACTTAATCACCGTCAGTTCATTACGTTCCTAGAGGAAACCGATGCGGATCACCAGGACTTACTTTACCACTCTCGTGTCCGCTGGTTAAGTTTGGGGGAAAGTGTGTCAACGAGTGTGGGAGCTCAAAGAGGAGATTCGCTCGTTTTTGGAGCTAATGGGGAAATCCGACGAATTCCCTGAGCTGACCGACACGGACTGGCTTTGTGACTTTGGGTTTGCTGTGGACATATTGTCACACAGGAATGAGCTGAACGTTAAGCTGCAGGGGAAAGATCAGTTTGTGCACGACATGTACACAAATGTGAGAGCCTTCAAATCCAAGCTGATTTTATTCTCCAGGCAAATGTCAAACAAATCGTTCGCTCATTTTCCCACACTGGCCATGTAGAAAGAGGCCATCCGAAACGTGAAGAAATACTGCACATCACTGGACGACATGCACAGAGAATTCTGCCGTCGGTTTTCTGATTTTGAAAAAATTGACAAGTCACTTCAGCTGGTGTCCTGTCCCCTGTCACAAGACCCCGAAACAGCACCGCATGAGCTGCAATTGGAGCTGATCGATCTTCAGTCTGACTCCGTCTCACAGGAAAAGTTCAAGTCTCTTGAACTGAATGACTTTTATGCTTCACTTAACGAAGCCACGTTTCCAAACCTCCGGAGGACGGCACAGAAGATGCTGGCATTGTTTGGCTCGACCTACGTGTGTGAGCAGACTTTCAGCGTCATGAACATCAACAAAGCCCGTCACAGATCCCGGTTAACTGACCAACACCTCAGATCTATCCTGAGAATTGCCACAACAAAACTAACTCCAGACTTTGATGCACTGGCAAAAAAGGGAGACCAACAACACTGTTCCCACTGAAATGTGAGTTTCTCTACTGTGTTATGAAAAAAATGCATATGGAAAGTTTGGAGGAGCGTCTTTTAATTAAGAGCAATGTGCGCATTTACGCACAGCAGCGGTACAGTAGCTTAATTAACACGCCGCACATCGCTCTCAATTTAAAGACCTCTTTCTAGTTTCTGCTGCAGGCAGGATATTTAATACAGTCTATCTCTCAGGACAATCCGTCCATTATTTTGCGGGGTTTAAAACAATTAGAAATTATTGAGCTTGAGTATTTCGTTGGGTAATAATATGTTTTGAATGTTGAAAGAGATCTTTTTCCAGTAAATGTTGATTTCTTTAACTTTGCACCTTCAATTGAAATGTATAAAAAACAGACGCAATCTCCAAGTTTGATAAATTACATTGCGTGTCCAAATGCTCCTGGCCCGGCCCCTCTGTCAAATTTTAGAACCCATTGTGGCCCGCAAGTCAAAAGGTTTGCCCATCCCTGTTCTAGTCCATGGATTTAAGGGGTGGGCAATCCACTGGTGTCATTTAATTTCAGATCTGGATAATATCTAACCTGAAATCCAAGATGGCGGCAAAAAATTAGGGGCGTAAAATTAATAAATTGCTCATATATAATATATCCCCTATCTGGAGAAAAAACACCCAGATGTGTATGAGAAGTTTCAAGATGGCTACCATGTGATCCGGCGAACAAACCAGTTTTGGGCAGGCCTCAGCTGTGATCTAGTCATTGAACAAACACTCATGAGATCACTAAAAAGCACCGGTGGCTTGACTCATGGCAGTAAGATGACAGAGGAAGAGCGAGCATTGTGGACAATGTCAGCCCCCATAATATCTGAGGTCAACATCGCCATGCAGGACTTTAACGACCTCACATACACAACAAGCGAACAGCATAAAGAAGCAACGGGTGCCAGAATTGAAAGAGACACATCCGACCTCTCGAAGATAAGCACGAAGCTGAGCGCATTTTCACCCTTCTCCTCGGATCCTGCATTAAGAAATGTCATCAACGGTATCGTGGAGAACAAAGACATCAACGTGCATGAATATGAATCTGTTGGGAACAAAATCATCAAGAGAATGATTGGACAACCTGTGTTTTCCTTCTCTATGAAGAGGAAAGAGAAAGCGAAGACCCTGGAAAATTCATCTGCTGTCCAGGTTGCTCCTGACAGAACCATCGATCCCAGCTTGCTGTTCCAAAGATTCATGGTGGTATCCCAGACAGGTGATTTGTCACTTGAGGAAGTGATGAGGTATGAGCTCAGTCTATACCCACCATCTCTCTTTGAGGACAACAAGATCTTGAGGAAGGCCGACAAACCTCAACTCGCTGAAGCCGTCAATGACCACTGTACCAAGACACTGGCATGTGAAGGAGCACCTGATACCACACCTTCAGCACACCCTCAGACTGAAAGATATGTGCTTGATGGAGGATTCATGCTGCACAAACTCAAGTGGAAGAAGGGAGATACGTATGGAAAAATAGCCGGAACATATGCAGACTTCACAATAAGGCACTATGGGGCAGCAACCGTTGTATTTGATGACTATGGTGCAGGTCCTTCGATAAAGGATAACACTCAGCAGAGACGAGGACAAACCAACAGGTATCCGACTGTGAAGTTGACCGGTGAAACCGAATTTGACGGAAAGAGAGATGAATTCCTATCCATCGGCAGTAACAAGCAACAACTAATCACCTTAATAGGTGATCAGCTGAAGAAAGTGGGCTGCTCAGTTATTCAGGCAGAAGGGGACACTGATGTGGACATTGCAAAGACAGCAGTAAACAGCACAATTCTGCATTCCACCACACTAATCGGAGAGGACATGGATTTAATGATGCTTCTGCTTCATTACTCTTTGGCAGATTGGAAACCACTATATTTCAGATCAGACAACCAGTCAATAAGCAATCTGAAAGTATACGACATCAATCGGATGAAGCATCTTCTCGGGAATAAGTTATGCACCCAAATATTATTCCTGCACTCCTTCACAGGATGTGATTCAACGTCTCGTGTGTATGGCGTTGGGAAGAAATCAGTCTTTCAAAAACTTGTGAAAGATGATCAAGTACTCAAGATGTGTGCAGATACATTCACTTCGAGAGGCGTGAGCCTCGCTGAAATAGAGAACCTTGGCAGCCAAGTGATGACCGTTATACTTGGTGGAGAGAGCACATGTTGGCAGCCATGCGTCACAGCATATTCAACAAAAAGGTCGCTGCTGCTAAGTCTTTTGTTACACCTGAACATCTTCCCCCAACAGAATCTGCCACCAAGTTTCATTGTCTCCGAGTTTACTACCAGGTCATGGTTTGGATGGGGATGGAGAGTGACCTTGATCCTCTGCCAAAAGAATGGGCTTCCATGTACGTCTGCATGTGGATCGTGCCAAGTGACGTGTTGTGACAATACGTTAAGTCAAGTCTCTGAGGAACTAAAGGACAGTGATGAGGACTGAACTGAGGCAGTGTAACGGACATAACATTACAGATGAAGTTTCACATTCAAAGATCATTGCCTTTCGAGATAGGGGATATATTATATATGTGCAATCTATTGATTTTACGCCCCTAATTTTTTGACGCCATCTTGGATTTCAGGTTAAATACTGCCCAGATCTGAAATTAAATGACATCCATCAATGAAATCCTTAAAACCATGGACTAGAACCAATAATTATGTTTCGATCACAATTATTGAAGAAGTTATAGCTGTTTTAGTGATTTTGAAGCCCGGCGGAGGCCATCTTGGAAATGACCCAGTTTTAACCCATTTCCCGAGGTCTGATTTTGGTAGACTTTTTTTCTGTTGATCAGTATATCCAGTAGGAATGAAAACCACTGAAAAACCTATTGTTGCAATTTGTTGTGGGTCAGGTGGTATATCGACCGGTCTATTTCTATAATCCAGAATACCCTAATGGAATGTGGAGTATTCTGGATAATAGAAATACATTATGTATAAATTAGTGCGTGTTTTAGGAGAGACATGGAAGTCTGGTCTCTTTTAAATCAACAGGAGACTTCCAGGTTAGGTGAACAAGCTATTTGTGGACCCTCCATCCATGCCAGCTTTGCCTTCTCCTGTCTGTTTGCCTTTTCAGAACATTCCTCAGCCTCTTTGAAAGATTAAACAAGTTTCTGTCTGATATTACACTCGTGGCTACAGTTGCCTTTTGTGGTCTAGCAGACAGTCAGCCTCAAACAGGAAAATAAAACGTATAACTAAATAAAAATGACTATGAAAAGCAGACGGCAGCTAACAGCAGTGACCATACTTTAAACCGTGGCGTTCATTTGCTAGATTATTCTAGAACATGTCCTATCCATCCTGTGGTACTCTTTTTAACACACACTGCTACACTATATTAACCTTTATTATATATGATATATCAATGTAGCATCGCATTATAATATATTGCAATAGTATCATTAGTGGTTAATGCATTATAATGCATTTTATTTGCGTGATTCAGAGTCTATGGGGATTGTTTATGCCTCGTGACTGAATATGAGAGTTCACTGTAGTTTCTAACGTCTGTGGAGAGAAGTGATCACAACAATGACTCACGCATTGCCGACGTAGATCCTCGGGTAAACCTCATGGAAGTGTTTCGTCGGCCAGCTGTACAAGCCGCTGTCGTCCGTCAACAGATCATTGAGTTGCTGGATTGTCACCTCGAAGCTCGTCGGCGTGTCGCGTGGGTCCGGAGCCGCTGGCTTCACCTGTTGGTTGTCCTTCATACCGGAAGACTGAAGTAACGTTAGCTCCAACAGGCACACACAGGAGGGAGGAGGCGGGGAAGGTGGCGGACAGGTGTCGGTTTACCGGTGAGATGGAGTGAAGGCTGCTCGGCTCTCCGTGCGCCTCCCGAGCTAAACCCGCACGCAGGGCAGGTCTGTGCTTGATGGGGGCCCCTGGGTCGGTGAATCCCCACCAAGGGGTACCAGGACAATTAAAGAGATAAGAAATAAATATTATATATTTTCACACAAAGGGTGAAGTCAGAAATCATCCAACAAAATGTAAAAAGTGAATGTAATTCCTTCACAACATGTCATATACTGCATGCATTTGACATTATGACTTAATATAAACAATGAATGCACAATAAAGTAAAGCTCAAAGATTTTCAATAAACAGTCGACATATGTCTCGTTATCTTATTTTCACAATATTACTACATTTGACACCTCTTCCTGCAGAGAGGTAGTTAGATGTGGGACAGCCAGCGTCACCGCTCTACAAAAAGCCATAAACCAAGTAACTTTCACTGAAGTCTAATTTTCAAATGCATGTCGTCTTGTTTTTGATGTTGTGAAATGTTAAGTTTAAAAAAGGTTTTTAAAAACAAATTAAATGTCACATTTGGCCCGTCCTCAAGGCACCCCATGATTTATATACATTTGTATCATTTTATCAATACAATTATGATGGCATTGGTTATCATCATTAGACTGTTCTGCAATTTATTACATATAGCAAGGATCTTAATCATCCTTTGTGGTGATAACTCAAAGTGATATCCAGCCTTACTAATAATCCAGGTTAATGAGGTACTCCAGTGATTAAATATTTCATATCCTAAAGTCAGTGAACTCACAAAAGTCAGACAAAGAATTTTACTGTGCAAGACATGATTTTTATTGATGTGCAGATTTGAAAGAAGTATTTTAAATTGATAAGCATTACATTCAAAATGCTTTCAAGAAAGTGTATTTAATCTAAAGTGCAAATGCTGCAGTTTGTCAAGCATTAAAAAGAGGAAGTTATTCTCCATTGAAGCCTCCCAGTGTGACAAGAGGCACACTGCCTTCCACCACACGAGTATAAAGCTTTAGTAGAAGGACAAGACAAGAAGGAGTAACAGGAGAGAACAAACAAAGTGTACCACAGTTTGACCACAGTGGTCAGTTTATAATGCCAGACCAGCTGGAAACATCTGGGGAAGTGTGTGAGCCATGAGTCCTCATCAGCAGCACTGGACAGTATGAGCCTTTAGGTTTACTGTTTTAACCTTGAAGTCAACGAGGAAAGTTTAGAAAGTATGTTTGCAAGGGAAATGTTTCTATCAAAATCAATAAGAGCGTAAACTTATATCTTAACATCTATACGTTCACATTGAGAATTGGATCAGTGAAGTTATTGTTTTGTGTACCGTGCAGACTAAAAGGTGTCACTTCAAACTAAATATGATTTCCTGTTTGTGACGTGTAACTCCTCCTTATCTTCACCTTCTGGAAGCTCAGAATGCTAACTACTTAGTATGTTAGCTATGATAGCAGATTCCTAGCACGCGCTAATCTACAGTTGGTAGGGAATGCAAGCTGGCTGCCTCGATCTTCAGCACGTCTCCGGGAGCGATTTAGTGGCCCGGCAGCGTAGCACTTTCAGGAAGCTGTCAATCTTGTGAGAGTCGCGGCGGAAGCAGGACAACAGGAAATTGAAGTTGATCAATTTGGAAATCCTGTCCTGGCCGATGTCATTGCCTCCACTGTAGGGCAGTGAGGAGATGGTCTGAGCTGCGGGACCCATCTGGAAGAGAAAAGAGGCAGGGAAAGTGAGACGGGGGGTTGGGATAGTTGAAAAACTGTCTATTGATTGCAAAAGCAAAACACCTTTCCAGATAAGATATCCAGGCCGTCTCCCAGGCTCTTGGAGTGCTCCTGCAGCTCCAGGATCTTGTTGGATATGGTGCTTTGGGCTGGGTGGGGCAGGGTGTTAGCAGAGGCGGACAGGACTACCAGGGGGTCCGCCCAGGCATGGAGCAAGGAGCGAGCCAATGACAACAGGTCTGACTCCTGGAGATAAAGTCAAAGAGATGATGATAATGGGATGATACAATAAATTGAAGGGTAACTGGGGAGACGAGAGAACAAAATGCAAGACAAGGAAGATGTTGTGTTTACACCTGTTGGCCTGCAGAGCTCGGAAATATTGCTGATTTCTCAAAGTTGTCACAATGAAATTGAAATGAGAGTCCGATCCACACAATACATTTATTTTCATGCTGTTTCTGGAATGAGGTACATTTTCACACTTTCAAATGACTGTTTAGTTGCAGGGTCTCCTGAATAAACTGCCTCAGTTGCCATACAACGCACACATTTATCATTTTGATCTCTCAGATTTGCAATCCAATCCAATAGTTTGGCCGCAAGAATTTAGGTTTAGAGAAAATATGAAGGTTATTTAAATCCCCTTTTGGAACATCTACAATGATCGATTTATGCTCGACTGATATCACAAGGATTCGATGATGCCACACATTCAAATTTTGTGGGATGGATTTGTCTTAAAAGGAAATATTATAATCCGACACCTTGCAATGATCAAACTGAGCGGACTCCGGCTGCATAGCAGATATGGTCTGATGTATACTAGAGGCAGGACAAAGAGAGCAAGGATGGTGAACATGAGGTGAGACAAATGAAAGCAAAGAATATGGAAGATATGGTTAATAAAAAGGAGATAGTCACTCACTGATACTTGAAGAGTTTGCTCCTTGTCACTGGGTGTCTGCAGAGACGAGGTGTGGCACATCGAGGGGCGAGGCATGATCACCCGGCCGATGGGAGGGAAGTGAGAGTCCTGGGGGGGGTTATTATATTATCTTTGGTGTCATGCTGCATTTTATTCCAAAAAGAATGCACATAAAAAAAAAAAACTTTTATCATATTCTAAAAGTCAACCCTTTAACGACTGGTGACTTTAGACTATACAAAGTCCCAAACCTTTCATACTAAATAATAATCATACTTCAGTGTTATATATGTTTACCTTTTTGTTTTTTATTTAAATGTTCGAAGTGGACCACACATTCTTAATTCCTTGTCAAAACCATTTCACACTAATCCCTTTGATGGATAAACATCTATTCTTTATATATGTCCATTCACTTGTTTTGTTTTTCAAAACATATTTATTTCCCTAAAGTCATTCTGGCTCTCTGAAAAAAGTTTGAAGATCACAAAATGTTAAAGCATGTAAATAATGCGTTGGTTGGATCTCTCATAGCTGATCATTTATGGAACCATGAGAAGACAACTCACACACATATATATATATATATATATATATATATATATATATCGTTTTTTGTTCAAAATATTAATGTGTGAATTCCAACATAATTTATGATCCACTATCACAGCCAGAAGTTAATTTTCATACACTCTTTCTATTTCAACCTGGTGTTTACTGACCAGGTCGTGTGTGAGCGTGGTGCTGAGGGAGTGCAGTTTGTCAGAGCGCTGAGAGGCTCGGTCCAGCAGGTCACTGATGGGGATGGCACTGCAAGCTGCCCCCATACACAACACTACAGAGCAGGAGAAGTGACAGATGATTCAGAGTCGACTGTATTTGTAAAGCCAAATGTCACATTCAGCGTCTCTTAATGCACACCAGCAACAGCCCGCACTGCGAGGACTGAATGTCAATGAGCTGAAAGTGGAGGGAGCTTTAGAGTTGAGGGTTAATACTCCTCTGGTTACAGTAATACTAGCACTGCCTTTACATCACAATGACAGCATCTTTAATACCCTCTTCAAGACATTGTAATTTTCTTTAAACATAAAAAAAAAGAATCCGAAATCAATATTCTTCATTAATTTTTTTATAAAGAAATTGTGGCAAAGATATTTAGGCTTACTAAACTGTATATTTTATAATGTAAAATAAACGTGTCAGTGCTCTCTAAAACTGTTTCATTTTTTAACAGCAATTTCTTGTTATTTATCCTCTGACAAACATACTGTATCTGCATATCTAATATCAGTCGATATTAGGGCCGGATGATTTATCATCTAACAGTAATTACACAAAGTATTCTTTATTCTTCACTTAGATAACACAAGGTGTAAAGATTTTTTATTTATTCAATCTATTAACATTACATTTCTTATTATTTTAATGTAATATCATTGTGTAGAACCCAAACAAATAAATGCAGATAATTGAATAGAAAGATAAAATAGACAAGCTGAGCTCATCACCTGTCATGAAGAGTTTACTTCCATCGTTTTTTCTTTGAGCCATCTCTCTTCTTCTGCTACCTGCTTGTTAGTCTCTGCTGCTTCAACTCGTCCTGTTTCTTGCTCTTTCTCCATTTTGCCCCCATTTTATAGTTTTTTGGCCTCCACAGGTTTGGTTATGCAGCAGTGTTTGCTGATTGTCCAGTTCATAATGAGAAACATGGTCAAGGAGATTTGAATGGATGCAACAGGAGTGTGTGTGTGTGTGTGTGTGTGTGTGTGTGTGTGTGTGTGTGTGTGTGTGTGTGTGTGTGTGTGTGTGTGTGTGTATGTGTGTGTGTGTGTGGAAAAAGTTCCTCCCAGATCTTAATTAGATTGATGAATAAAAACATAATGTTTGGTCTTTATTTGATGGTTAAATTACTGATAACCATGTAAGTCCATAACGGACCTTACCTTTCCATAGTTACAGTGTGGGCAAGTTATCTCACTTGTGACCCATGGATCGGGACTGAACGGGCCAACCGGGAACAGGCCCAGGGCCCCAAAGTGTCAGAGGCCCCTGGCCTTCACCTACACAACACTCAAAGAAACTGACCAGGTAGAGACTCAAAATGACCACAAAAAAAACGAAGACACATAAACAACTACAGAGAGACTCACAACGACCATAAAAAGGGTCAAAACAAGCACAAAGAGACTACCAACCACAAAGACTCAAAACAACTACAAAAAGATACAAATCATTTACAAAGAGACACAAATTAATTACAGAGAGAAGCAATACAACTACAAAGAGACACAAACAAATACAAAGACGCAAAAGAAATCATCAAAAACAGGCCAATCAACTGTAAAGTCTGTGTGTCTTGTTTCTTGTAGTGGAGTTGTTGGGTCCTTTTGCATGTCTGTTCCATTGTCTCATAATTTGTCCATCTTGCCATCTGTTTTCTCAAACCTGAAGGTGAAAAATCCTTCTCCAAAATGCATTTAAAATAGTTTTCCCGCAAGTCATGCTATATTGTACTGTTACAGAATGGCATCAGCTGTTTCCAGTACTTGCCCTTCATCATTTTAGATTTAGATTTGCTTTAGTAAATACAATTTAAAAGTGTTGTGCAGAATCATCTAGATATTGAAGTAATGTCATTCAGGATAGAAATTTGATGTATTTTTTATTTAAAAAATTCCATAAAGATGTCAGAAGAGTTGATGGGCAGAGGCAGGAATGAGGACGTCTGGTGGACATGTGTGGAATGACACCGTGAGACAGACCAAACAGGGAAAACATAGGGCGAGGAAAGAGGCAGAGAAGACACAACTATACTTTTACATTAATATGACATGGCACGCAGACAATGTGCTCTCCAGGTCTGAGCAAGTTTCATAAGATTTTATAAGTTGTGTGACCCTCAGAGATGTCTACCTTCCTGTTAGAGCTCTAGTGAACAAGCTGTCCACAATAAAACTCTTGTCAGTTTACACTGACATGTGGTTTGCATCCTCAGGCAGTTCCATTCAGGAAATGTACACACAGGTTGAACATATAACAATTTTATTAGATGTACAAAAATACATTCAAACAGTCATGACAATTAAACATATGGCCTTATATCCTCTGGATTCACATTTCATATAATAAATAACATAATTCTTCCGCCTGTTGTGTTTGAATAGAGCGACTTTAACTCGCCTGTTGGAGGGCAGAAGTTGGTATTGTGTTTAAAACATGCGAGGTGTCAGAAGAGATACTGTTAGCAAGTCTGAGCGTGCTCTTGTTGTGAGCTGCTTGAAAAGGGAGCACCACAGGTTTGCCAATAATCTGTATACAAATTTGGATGTGATTATATACTTAAATTCAAGCTTTCACATGTTTAGTGATGATGATTAAGGTGTTTTCTCACACCATTATATTAGCCAGGCAACAGTCCACGGGTAGAGTGAGGCAGAGTCATCAGTATTTTACAAGACACTGGCTGCTCACTGCTGGTGCAATCTGCACAAGATTCAAAGATTCAAAGGCTTTATTGTCATATGCACAAAAGATCAAGTCCCCGGCTCCTCCAATAATGCAACATACAGACATTAAAAAAGAAATAAAATAGTGCAATAAAATAGTGCAAGAGACATAATGGTGCAAGTAAAATGAAGGAATAAGATAAATGTATACATATAAAACAGAATGTAAAATTGAATACTGTATGTTAGAATAAATACTGTCTACTGTAATAACATTTAGATATGTATGTGTGTACTATAAACATATGCACAAATAGACTTATTTGTAATTAAGGAAAGTGCTGCATAAATGCATGTCAAGACAAATCACGCATCTAGAACATATGAAAATCCATTGTGTTTTCTCAGAAGTTATTCTCTGTAGCAGACTTCTGACACATGTCTTTAGTTCAAAATGCATTAAACATTTTCATAAAATCAGGAAAACTCCTGAAGCTGATGTTGATTGTGTTTTTTGAGCTGTTAAAGAGGAGCCTAAACAAAACGTTAGTTAATCAGTTCTGTTTCCTCTTCAGAAAGTTACACTTCAACTCTCCTCTCAAGGACAGAACATGGACACATGTCACAGTGTGCACTATTTTTCCCATGATACCTTGCTTTAAACATCCCTCTCATGTTCAACAGCCAGTCAGTCTCGAGCCTCCTCTGTTCAGTCTACCTCCCATCATGTACTTTGAAAACATACACATGCGCAGCAGGCCGGCCCCCCCCCCTGTGACCTACAGGCTGACTTTGAAGCCTCTGCTGATTTTATCACCTGTGAGGTATCTCTCACATGCACGCACGCACACACACACACACACACACACACACACACACACACACACACACACACACACACACACACACACACACACACACACACACACTTCAAATTCCCAATTGCTGCAAGCCAATGTCCACCTGGAAAGCAGGTTTATGTTGCTGCTGGTGTTGTTTTACAAAGCAAACAATGTGTTCAAGATTTCACTTCAGTAAAAGCACAAAAGTATTAACAGCAAACTTTAAGTAATAAAGTAATAAAGTAATTGTCCATTTCAGATATTTATATTATTATATATATCTTATGATTGGGATTTTATTAGTTAAGTAAAATAACTTATAATATAATATATATATATATATTATATATATATACATATATATATATATATATAATATATACATATATATATATATATATATATATATATATATATATATATATATATATATATATATATATATACATATACTATATATATATATACATATACATATATATATATATACAGATACCTAGAGGAGACTCTATATATATATACGAGACATATAGCATATATAAATTATACATAGACAGAGAGCCATATAGTATAATATATACATATAGATATAGAGATATACATATACAATATATATAGTACAATATAGAGATATATATACTAGAACATATATACATATAGCATATAGAGAGATGAGATATATATACATATAACATATATATATATATATATATTAATATGTAATATATAATATCGACATATATATATATATATATATGTATATATAATATATACATATATACGTATATATATATAGTATATATAATATATACATCTATATATATATATAATATATACATATATATATATATATATAATATATACATATATATATATATATATAGTATAAATAATATATATATATATATATATATACATAATATATATATATAACATATACATATATATATATACATATACATATATATATAATATACACAGCCACACACACAATAGAAATGTACTTTCCACCCCTGTATGTGTGGAAAGAATGTGAGAAGCACAGGAGCCATATTCCACTTTTTATGGGCTGGGATGTCGACCTTGCCGCAGTACACCAACACGTAGACCACAGCCAGGCAGACGTGTTTGTCAGGCAGATGTATGTTCATGTACATGTTACAAAGCCCCTCCCCCACCCTGCTGCCCATAGCTGTGTTTAACCCTTATGGAATCTCAAACAGACGCTCCTTCCTTTTTAGTCCGTTGCTCTCTCTACACACAAACCACTTACAATTATTTTTTTTCTCCTTTCTTTCTCCCCCCTCCCCCTCTGTTGTTCAGCCCCTGACAGTGCACATACCATGCACACACACATGCACACACATGCACACGCACATGCCGTAAAGCAGAGCTACACACCCCCTTCTAATGAGATCACCTTCACTACAGAGCAGTTGCAGCACACTGAAGCCCCCCTTGGCATTTTCTGAAACTTTTTGAGCCGCCTAACTCAGGACCAAGACATCCCATCTGCACATAGGTAGGAATCATTGGGTCTGTTTTATGAATTCAATCTCATATGCTGGCTTTCTTCACAGAAAGACAAATATGTGACTTAAAGTACATGATGTTCCTTCTGGTCTTTGTGCACATGGGCTCACAGGGAAGTGTGGAATGAGCTTCCTATTGAAGCACATTTGTATATACTTCACACAGAAGTTTGTTGCTTAAAACATCTTTATGGAATGATTTGGAGTGCATGAGCTTTAACTAATATTTTATTGCTGCATAATATAATATAACATATATATAGTATCACTTTTACACTTTTTCCTCTTAATCTATGGCGCAATTGGGTCTTAATTTGTGTTATCTTGTACGTCATGCTAGAAAATGTATGCATGAGAGTGCATTATTTTGTAGAAGAGGTGACAGGAGGAGGTTTTCCAGGAAGTTAATTGGTTGACAGTTTATGCTGATGTAATTTAGGCACAGCTCACTTGTTTCCCTCGTTGTGGAATATGAATGAGTAGCTAGCACTATTTTTGGAAAAAGCAGATGCAAGTTAATGTGAGTGGTCTCAATATCACACACATGTTGAGCAGGGGTTAAAAATACTTTAAAAAGAAGGTTGTTGTTCCCTTTTGCCTTGGCTACTATTCAACACTTAGGAAACAGCCTGAGGTTGTGAGGCTCACACGAGTGCATTCGCTCAGGACTACATATCCCATAAATCATAGTTTCCATTTAATTATCAGAGTCTTACCAGGTGTGTGCAGCGGGTCGCGACTCGCGAGCCTCAAAGCGCTGTCGGTACGCACGAGACAGGTAAGACGCCAGAAAAGGTTGTCAAAAAAACGAGTTAAACTAATTAAAGTAACGATTTCTGTGTTTTAGAAGAGGGGACATAAAGGTGGGCTCTAGTAGTAGTAGAGTTTTATAGTCTGAACGCAAACTTTGCACAGGAGTTAATGAGTTCGTGCACACAAAAGCCACTCTAGTAATTTGTATGGTAAACAGCAGCAGGCTCTCGTGCAGGCTGTTGCATAACGCTGGTGTAACATTACACAAGTGACCGTAATGTGTCGCAGTGATGGTGGGTGATCTTCGGCCATTAGTTCTTCATCCTGTTAAAGGGTCAGTTCAGTTCAAAATCATGCTTCATTATTTTCATGTGCAGAACTTAAGCTCCATAAACTTCTGCCAGCAACCAGCAATAGTCCAAAATATTTCATTTTAATATTTGTTGTAGGCATTCAGATTAGCAGATGTCTCAATCTTATCAAAAAATCCAAACTAAAAATGACATTCCTATTCTGCAGCTGTTTGGATTCAAAGATTAGATGGAAATAAAAAAAATTTCAATTGATTGTTTAACTGAATATTCTCTAGTTTCAACCTCATGCGAGAAGTTTTTCAGTTCTTCTCAGTTTTGTCATTTTAAACTAAATATCTCTGGAAAGCATTTCTTCAGTGTTTTTAATTTTATATAGAGAAAATAAAATAGTCAGAATAATTGGCAGTGAAAATTATCTTAAGTTACGGCCCTTGGCCAAACTTTTGAAGTCCTACTAAGTTTGACTGACCTTGGAAAACCTTGAGTTTGTTCCTTCAAGAACATGTGTCTCCATGTGGCCACTGCTCCCAATTGGGCATGTATAAATGCAGTATACAATATACTATGTTATGTTACTATGCTGATCATAAAAGACACTAATGATATACAAATGTCCTTTCATTTTAGGCCAAAAAAACATTTGGCTGTCTTGCATTCCCTGACCTTTTGAAGCATGGCTGTCATGTGCTGTGCTAAAGACAGCAGCAGCAAGACACTCTTGCACAACGCTGCCACTAGATGGCACATGTTAGAGGACATGCACTCCATCACATTGTGCAGGGACTTTGAAATGAATAAATTAATTGCTTTAGTTTAAAATCATGATTTTTTTTCTCCACTACTAATGACAACTTCAGTATTTGGAGAGCGTGTCCATATAGTGTTTAGCTTCTCCATGCTTGAGCTGCACAGTTGGGTGAGAACCCCACTTGCTGTTGAGGTACTGGACACTAATAAGGAACGTCAATCTTCCTTTTATTGTCCTATTGCCCAATCTGCCGCCTTTGTACTTCAGTCTGGGTCACTGCCCCTTCACCCTTGTGCTCCCCCCCCCGACTGCTGTGTACACACGTGTGCTGCCCACTCACATCTCGCATGTTTATCTCCTCCCATCTCCTCCTGTGCGCCCTCCCCTTTCACAAACTCACTCTTAACTCCACTGTCTCTCTGTCTCTCTCTCTCTCTCTCTGTCTCTCTCTCTCGCTGTCTTCCTTGGTGGCACTGGGTCCATAGGCAGAAAACAGGAACAGGACAGGACTCTCACCCTCAACACCACACAGCACCACCGCAGACATGTCGGACTCCGAAACTGCCGCCGCCCCCGCCGAGGCGCCCGTCCCTGCTGCTTGTGCCAACATCAAGGCTGACCTGGACAAATGGTAGGGGAACCATTTGCATGTTGTGTAAATATGTTTCTAATCGCTTTTTTTATGTGCAGCATTCAGTGAAGGCACAGTTCTTTATCATGACACCAAACTAAGTGAACAAACATGGGAACCTCTTAATCGTTGGTCCACTTCTGAATGTTCCACAAGTTCCCCTCTGCCTTCAAGAGTTGCCTTCAAACATTCATATTTGCTGAGATGCTGAAGGTGGAGAAGCTCTAAGCAAAAACCCGACCATTTGAATTGTTTTAGCATAACCTAACAAGCTGTCACATCCAAGCTTGGACCAAATATTGCAAAAAATTCTGAGCTGATTTGACCTTACACGGTCTAATGGCGATTGATAGAAAAACGCAGCATCCTAAAATGGAGTCTCTTCGGAGGACGTTGAGGTTGGTGCTGAAAACCACTAAGCGAGAACAAAATCTTGCATGTAAATGTAACTGAATTCGACAGTGGCTGCAGGGGGTAAGGGTTACGAAAACTTGGGGTACCCTATGTATGGGAGAGTGATTTGGGGATTAATGATGTGTGGCAGCGGGGTGATGTTTGATGCTCATCCGTACGCATGGATGGAGGCTGGGAATCTGCTTGCGTCACTAGCCTTCCTTTCCCCAGAATACCTTGCGCTAGCTCGTTCCGTTTGTCTCTGCCGTCTCTTTTTTTTGACCTCCTGTCAACGGTCAAGGACACCAGCTCAGGGATATTTTCGGTGTTTGTTGCATTTATTCAGATTCTGTTGGTTGTGTTGCTCAGAAGTGTAATGACGTAACACTTTAGTGCACTTCTTCTTGGCTTCTGCACATCAACACGTCTTCTCTGGAACAGCCCATTTTGACAGATTTTTGTTGTTGCGGTCAAGAAGCTAGGGTTTAAGGCTCTGATCAAATAGATTATCACTACCTTTAATACTTGAGGGATGATTTGATATTGTAATTTTATGCTTCTGTTAATTATATTTGTGCCGTTTTCTTTTTTTCTTTTTTATCCTAAAAGCTGTCAAGTGTGCCCCAGCCAGACTGTGGGGCCTTGATAAGTTGACAGTGAGTGTGTGTGAAGCCCTTAGATAAGACGACAGGTTGAGGTGGAGCAGGGAGGGCTTGTAGGGAGGCTAATCGTGTGTAACAGTTTTGCAAGTGCCACATTTTGGCTCCAATGTAACCCTTCAGGGCAATTTGGAACCATCAGTGTACGTCCACTAAAAGTGCTAGTTTGTGCCACTGACGGGCTCAGATCGTTTAAAGTGTTTAACAACATTGTGGAAATGAGTTTTCTTTACCTTCATTTGATCTGGGATGTTTGTTAATGTGTCCTGTGACTTGTTGCCAGAAAACAACGGTGGAAATGTGAGCGTTTGAGAGCAGAGTGTCTGAGTACAGAAAGTGTAGCTCAGTGTTCTTAAAGGTTTATTAATGTCATAGCTGAATATTGAGGACACGGAAAAGCCCTCAGCGATTACATTGCAGCCCGTTTTGCAGTGCTGCGCTCTCGCTCAATAGGCGAATTTAAAAATTGCCAATTTAGTTACATGGACACAAAAACATGGGAAAATAGAGTCCAGATTGAAAATACAGAATTGCCCTCTAATAAACTGTAATTAACCTCTGCTTTGGGAACTTGCCAATCAAATGAGCGGATATGGAATCTGCTGGCAATGAGTCGTGGCCACAGTTTGAAATTGATTTAAAACATTATTAGGTCTCCTTCAGTGATGGTGAGTTCAATTTAGAAATACTCTTAACCCTCACAGCCCCCCCCCCCCCTCTCTGCATGTGGCCATTTACGTGACTATTGCTCCTGCGTATCGTGTGCTGAATGGAGGTGTAGAGGCAATCAGAGCACACTGCTGGCCTTTCGTTTCATTCCAACTGTATATTTAACATGGCTGTCTCTGTGTAATGAACACCTGAACAGCTCTGTATTTATAGACTCCATGGATAGACGTGTGTACGAGTGAGACTGTATGTGTGGGATACCATATGTTCCCTGCCACAGATCATGTTACTGCTCCACCTGCTTCTTTTAACCAGGATAGCCAAATAAGCGAGCATGGAGGCGGCCATGTTGGCGTCAGGCCCCACTTGATGTGGTGCGATGCATCTCTTTATACTCACTCCAGGTCAGATTTGATCTTTTTCCCACAGTTTCAGGACAAGCTTTATGTGGTTAAATGGGAGAGGTCATTTTTATGACCGGTTTCTTTTAAATAGTAACCAGTACTTCTGACCTTGTTAAGGTCACACGAGCAAAGTCCCACAGAGGTGAAGTATAAGGCTGTAAGCATGTCTGAGACAAGAAGCCATGGTATGCTTTCTAAAATGTGACATGTCTTGTACAGTAACTATTTCATTTGTTTAAAACTTTTAATGACTTAATTGAGGTTTTGGCTACTAGAAATGCTGCCCTTTCCAACAGCTGGAATAATGCTAGAGCAGTGTTGAACAAAGGTAGGTTTTATTTAAAGATGGGACCAGTTGTGTCTCTTAGACTTTATTTATGCACTGCAAAAATCTCTCAAGCGATTTTGAAAGTTGGACTGAATGAATCACAGCTTGTTTTTGTTTTCGCAACTTGTTTTTATAATGCAAATCAACTCTAGTCAAGTTTTACATTTTTCTTTACTTGGAAGCAGAAACCTTTTCAAGATACAGACATTTATTTCAAAGAAAATAGCTACAATTGGATAAGAGTGTAAATATGTTCTGTATTCTGACAAAAATAAATGACTACAAAGTTTGCAGTGAGTTTCTTTGAACAGGATAATCAATGTAGACACACACACACACACACACACACACACACACACACAGCTCAGTATGTTCTTTGCTAACATTTACCATGAATAGTATTTTGCTAGTAACTCCTTAAGCTAACATGTTGGTTAGTGGTGAGCCTGTGTACTTTGAGACTCCAGGCTCTTTCATAAGAGGAAGATAAGTGCACCCCCTTCCTTTGACCTCCACACACACACACACACACTCTGTAACCGTTTGCATGCATGTGACATGCATGTACATTCTTGCCAGTGGAAACGGTGCCCTCTCACCCTCGACCCATGCTGCACCATCCATCATGAATTTTCATGTCCACTGCGTTAGTCAGTGAAGGACACGAGCTCCAGTTTGTGACTCTGTCTTATTATATTTAAGTCACAGTTTTTGTGACTTAAGAATTAATATCGCTGAGCTTTGAAAGTTGCCTGTTCTGCAGGTTTATCCTCAAAGAGAGGGTGGATGGAAATTCCACGTCAGTGCTCAATTTGTACAACGTGAAATACAATTAATAACTTGGCATTCTATTGATGTTGCCTTGTATTATATATTTTCATATAAAATAATATGTCTTGTTTATTTTATTCTACATATTTTTAATACAAAATGACCAAGGAGATCATTTCCTGTACTTGATCAGGAAATGTCGTCACAATTTGGGGGGAAAGGTTAAAGATCTTTTCTTATTGTGCAGAATCTGAAGATGCCTTCAGAATTTTTTTTAAAGATCTGAAGGCTTATAAGATTAACAGTCTGGGAGAGCAGAAAAAAAGTATTTCTGCTACACAATATTATGTCATGCAAACTGACTTGACCACATGCATTGCTTTATGGGGTCACAAACCCAAAGGTTTGGGAAACACTGTCCTAAGAGTCCCAGATACTGTATTGACACGTCACACTCCTTTTAATCACGTGACCTCTTCACTAATATTTGGCCTCTACATAATGTCCGTCTGCTTGCACCTGCTCAGTGATGTATTATGTATGTTTGTCCCAGAGGACTGCTAGCTCAGTCTAAATAATTCAGCCTTTATTTCCTGATTGTGTCCAAGATGGGAGGACGCCGTCATGTTGGACATGCTGACATCGCTGCGTCAGGATGCAGCTAGTTCTCAATAGCTTTAATTGGTTTAGAAAACAAATCCTGTTAATTCACTAGTTATGGAGAGTAATTCACAGTCCAAGTAAATTTTAAAGATCTTAAATGAGAAGTTTTTGTTTATAATGTTATGAGTATATTGTGTCTGGGTTGGACAGAGCCACTAGTCGCCATGAAAACCTAGCAGTGCCCCATGACCCTGTAACATTACCGTGCTCAGATGTGCTTTCTCTCAGGAGATTGCGTAATGGCTGCAGTAGTGGTGATATCACCCCCCCCCCCCCCCCCCCCCCCGTACATGTGACTACCCTGCTCTGATGCTTTCTTTAATGCCCCTGTGTGCAGTTCATACACATGCATACGTGTGGAAATGTTGAATCAGATGAGTGAATCTGTAGCATAGCATAGGTTAATGATATTGCATTTGAAATAAGATTTTATTTTGAAAAATCCAAATTTGAGGAGAGCCCATATTTTCAATGTTGCATAATAAAACATTAACCGCTGATTTGAATCTGATCTGTGGATATAATTCCTCCCTCTGGATTGAGCAAGAGAAGTACATGCATGCGTGTTGTGGTGGACCAATAGTGGTGCTGTGGCAGTATTATCTGACAACACGCCCTCAGGGTTTGACTTTCTTCCGCACTGATGTTGGGTCATCAATGCAGTGCGTCAAACACAAGCACTCATTGAGTGTCCAAGCACACGCACACCAACAAACCAGCAGAAATGCATGCTTGCAGTGACACAGGCTGAATGGCTCCCGTTTCCTTGCACACACAGGCGCACGCGCGCACAGACCCGCGCACAGACCCTTCGCTCTATCCCTGCTGGCAAAGTAAAGCGCTGAGTGATAATCTGCAGAAGCCAGCTGTGTGTTACATCACAAACAGGCACCCGGACACAACATAAAGGGATAAAGCAGCAGAGATGACCCTGTGGAGCTGAGCTACTATATTAAAATTGTTTCGCCGCTGATGGTGGTTCCACACTGTTTAGACTTTCATTCTACTCTGCTGTGTGAATGATCACTAGGCTGATAATGATTTGTGGAAAATGTTGCATAATGGCTCCAGAGGGAGCTTTGTGAAGTCTGATTTAAAAAAATTAAAGATGCCTCAAGGGATGTCACTTACTGGTCGAGTTGCATTGTAGGTGACGTAGGCGCCAGCTTTTCAAAAGGTGTAGTGTAAATAAAGATCTCTTGTTCTGCTGCATCAATTTTCCCTTTTCTTTAACTGTTCATGTTAAAGAAATATAATGCAAAATTGTGCCTAGGGCATTTCCTGTTACTGCTTTACAATGAAAGCTGTTTTGCCACTTGAACACTTATAATGTAGCCGCAGTAGGAGATGTTGGGTTAGCACAGTAATACAATACACTTCTTGATGCAGCTGTAGCAGAGTGAACAGTGAGGATGATGAGATAAAATGACAAACACAACACTGAATTACATGCATGCATTGTTTCCTATGAATCCTGCGTGGGAATAGTGGACTCTGCCGCAAACACAGCTACTACTGAATATGTATTGGTCACTCCATGAAATGACTAGCCCTATCCTTCCAAGGAGGAAGTTTAAGTAGCAAGCCTGTTATTTTAATCATGAGCAGGGGCTGTTTTTCATTTGAGCCAGGATGGAGGGATTGATGAGGATTGGTGCTCTGGGCTGAGGAGGGATGGGAGGCAGAGCAGAGATGTTCAGATGCCATGAAGTGATGGGAGGAGCCAAAGGACGGGTTTACATTCATGTATCATGAAACTCCTCCTCCTGTGGGCTCACCCCCTTACCTCCCTGTCTCGTCATCTCTGCATGATCACGCAACCTCCCTCCCTCCCTCTCTGGTGTCCTATCAAACAGATGGGTGCATCCACAATGCTCTCTGTATCCCTCCCCATGCCCCCCTTCTCTCCCTGCCTTTTGCTCCATCACCCTAATGCACTGTGGCATTGTCTGCTGCTGTGTTTGCTCCTGCATGGGATCGGAGTGTGAAATAATCTTTTAGTCCACATTCTCTTTCTCTCGCTCTCTCACTTTCATCCCCTTTTTGTCTCATCCTTGTTTTTTCTGTCTTTGTCGGCCTTTGCGTTTCAAATTTACAGAACATATGGGGAGATCTTCACTGGATATCCTTAAATTATGGCACCTAAAGTGGTTGTGATCCAACTTTAAAGGGGTTGATCTTGCATTGAGGGAGACACTTGGCAGCATTATTCACCTTCCATAATCTTCAAGAGGAGGAAAATCATTTTCAATTGATCTTCACACATTTGTTGTTTGTGCCTTCAAAACATGTTAGCACAAGAAACATGCATCTGTTTTGTCAACCTGAATTGGTTGGACTGGGATTTAGTTTGAGTCCACTAATGCTGACAAAAGCAAGACTAAAGCTCTCTGTCATTCCTTCCTGTTTTCAACTGGCATGCCCTCTGTGTGAGAAAGTGACATTACAGTGCAACAGCCATTTGTTAAACGGAAATGCTGAGGTATTAAAATGTGTGTTATCTTGACTGTGATCTAACTGTCATTAATCTTTCTTCCAGTGTGGCAGAGAAGGGAGCCGAGGGCTGCAAAGATCTGCTTGAGGCCTTTGCTGCTTGTGTGAAGAGTGCGGCTGAGGGGACGTCATGAGGAGTCGCCCTCCATACTCAAATGTAAGCATGTTGCATAATGTGCTGATTCATTCATCGTCTACGAGCAATTCAGGTTGTTGGTTAATTACCGGATGCTATTTCTGATAATTGTAAACATTTTAAACCAAGTGCACTCTTTCTAGAGCAACAGGCCTTTTTCATGGAAGACTTGTTGACACTTTTATAAAAGTAGGAAAAGCGCACTTAAATAAAGTGAATGTTGGCTGGACTCCATTGAGTTGCTTCAGTTTCTGCTGGTTCACTGCTGAGGACAAAAGGTTTTTGAATTATTTGTTTCTGAAAAACATTGTAGCTCCAATAATAAGTTTCACTCCAATGATAACTGGATTATCCACAACAACGCTGTTTCTGGCAAGAGCGATTTTGAACTCCACAAATGAGAAATGCCATCACCTCAGTTATATTAGAGTGGAAGAAAACCAAAACCATAAAACAACTAGAAGGGCTCTTCGGAGAGGGCCGACCTCCGCTAAGGTCAAATGCCCCTTTTTGAAATGTTAACTAAAGTGAAAAAGAATTTCTGTATCCGCCCCGTGATTCAGATCTGCTCCAAATTGAATGGGTTCCTCCTTGGCTCATGAAAATCGAGCCAGTAGATTTTTCATAAGCCTGCTGACAGACAAACAAACCACGTCAAATCCAAAACATGGTGGAGCTAATAATGAACCAGCTGATTAATGCTTGATTCAAATATTAAGCTCATCTGAAGGCTACCCATAATATCTTAACATGTTATAAGATTGTATAATAACAATACACAGAGCCTACAGCCAAGCAAACCGCTCTCAGGCTGTACGTAGGCGCAGTTGTACTTTTGGACTGCCACTTTGAACTGACCACACCTGGGATTAACATGTGATCATCTGGAGTTTAACACATGGTGTAACTGGGGCCTTAAAGTGCATCTCCAGCTCATGCCTCTCACGTCTCCTCTCTTCCAGGTCCACTTCACTGAGCCCTCCAAGTTCCCAGCATTCCCTTCTGCACAACAGCACTGGACTGAATGATGACAACGATGATTAAGATGATGATGGCGGGACAAACATGGTGTTGATTTGGGCTGAATTTGGGATGTGGTGGCAGTAACCACAGTTTCCTCCCCCTGTTGTTATAGGTTTATCTTGTGTCCCTCAGTCTTACCGTCATTCCCCTTCTCCCTCTAACGCTGATGAGCAGCACATCGACTTGTAGACAATTCCAGAGAGCTGAGCTGTAATGTAAATTGTCGACTCAAGATGAATACTTATAAATGGAAATAAAATATCAAATACTTGGTATAAAAACAAATTGAGTTTTAGTTTTTTTGGCCTCTATTGTTTCACCATTTGAAGGTTTGATGTCTACTTTCTTGGAAGATGGATGTATGAAGAATGAAGATGTATGAACAAATGATGGTGTTGCCTTGTATGTCTGAACCATTTCAATGTTTAAGTATGAATATATTTTATTCCCACAAATCAAAAGCAAACAATTCTAATTATTTTGGCCTCGGGTTCACCCAAAGTCATTACAAAATAACTGGCTGGAAATGTTTGTGCTCATCCAAAGATGGTATCCATGTCCCCAGGATTAAAATCCTCTTAATGACACTTTAAGGAAACCTTTTCAATCTTGTGTTCTCAAATGTTTTTTTTCCCTTGGCCAAATGTTCAATGTGTTTCCCTGGTTAATGTGTTTAAGTTGCCCACCTAAAGCTTATGGCCTACTGATGTTATACTCCTTGAAACCTACAGTTATCAAATTTGCGGGAAAGACCGTTTACTTTAGACATTGATATCTTCAGTGGTTTTTAACAATTCAAACTTTCAATTTTGTTTTCATTGTAGAGAAACAATACGATGGAGCCTGAAAACTGACACTGACTGACTTGATCTATTCCATATTTCCCAACTTTTTAAGTTCTCACCATATTTACAGTTTTGTTGAGGGTGCTCGTGTCCAGAACACTGATTTGTCCACTGATGTGACAAGAGTGCGCTGTGGTTAGCTATGTTACCTGAAAATACTGATAAACACAGCACCACAGCTAGCTACCTAGCCAAAGCTAACTTTTTGCATAAAACTACACCCCTGGTGCACATAATGTCAATCATCCATAGCTATACAGTACTGCATACTGCTGTAGCTTTACTGTGCAAACTCTAAAAGAAAGAAAAAGGGGCTAATGCATTTTAGCTAGCAAGCTTACATGTACAACTTTAAATAGCTAGCTAACACTAGCTTTGCTTTGTTAGAAAAGTGATTGTGTTGTAGATTTTGGAAAGATTCCAGTTCAATAGATGTGAATGCTGAGAAGGTTTTATTTGTAATGAAATATTGAACTATAGGCTAACTATAGGTGTAGGCTACATCTAAACAGGTTCACTGAAAGTTCCTGAAGATATTGTTTCTCCAGTGTCATTATTGACATTGTATTGACATGTGCCATTTAATTTTAGTTATGACTATTTTATTAAGTACTATAGTACTATATTTTACAAAATTATTCTATTACATTATTTTGCAGGTTCTTGATAATTTTCACCCAGTTAACCCAACAGAGCAGCTGCAAAATGCGGCCTGCAGCGAGCTGCCATACTATGTCTTTGATTCCGCAAACAAAATAAAAGTTGGGGTTAGTTCAACTTTAAGCACCCAATTGCGGCCTGAGAATATCCAGAGCCAATCAGTAAACAGAGTCCAGTGACTTCTATGTGTCCGGTACTCCGGTACTTATATTAAATAGTGAAGAAAAAACACACTGTATAACAAATATTTGTATAGTGTGGTGTTCACTGGAGCAACCACAGCCACTGCTCGTCCCTACTTACTTCTGTTACGTAACCAAGAGGGCGACAGTTGAGGGTGAGAAGTGTCCAGCGTTCCACAACCTTTGACCGTTATAAGTGCATTGTAAGGGTCCTCATAGTGCACCCTACTTCTCAGTGGGAACGCTTTTATGCACTCAAAATAGCAAATGTAAGTACAGAAGTACGCAAATGGAGACACAGCAACAGACTCACAAGATGACATCAATACTTATCAGCTGTCTACTTGTCTGTCCTAATCTAGCCCCAGAACTCCTTTTTGCATCACAGCCACACATTCCCAAGATGAGCCTGCCCTCTGCTTTCAGTCAGAGCCTCCCTGTCAGAGGTGTTGATTTAAAAGCCACTATGTCCATGTTTGAGCAACACATATGAGTGTACCAAAGTTTTCGATCACTCGAATAGAAAATCAAATGTATCCAAGGAGTGAGTGTTTATTTCATGAAAAGGTTGTGGTTATAGTTTTAGGTAGGATTTATCTCTTTCTTTTAAGGGAGACCCTCCAACACCATCATCATTATGTATTTTGTATTGGCAAACAATACAGTTGTCTTGACCTGCACTGTACAAAATGTGACGAGAATGTGAAAATGTATTCCATAAAACAGCACATGTGCAGTAACTATGTGCATTTGTATACACAGCATCCTTTGACCTGTGTAAACAGGTGTGCGATGTTTCCAGGAATGTTCCCCTGGTATCAACATGTGAATGAGCAAAACGCACGCACACACACACATACACACACAGAGACACACACACACACACGCACACACACACACACACACACACACACACACACACACAGACACATACACACACACACACACACACACACACACACGCACACACACACACACACACACACACACACAGACACACACACACACACACACACACACACACACACACAGCACACACACACACACACACACACACACACACACACACACGCACACACACACACACACAGACACACACACACACACACACAGACACACACACCCGCACACACACACACACACACACACACACACACACACACACACACACACACACACACACACACACACTACTTGTGAAGATACTTTGAAACAGAAGAAATACATTCAACCAAAGTCAGCACTGTAATCTTTAGCCTTATCTTTACAAGGACCCCTGTTGAACACAATGAAAATGCTAACATCGATCATCAATCTACACAATACTGTACATGGCTGCACGTGTTGCAGTTGCATGAACAGAGTGACAAACTTCACTGCTTTGCCCTGGACATCAGATATGCCTGAGGGAGATTCCACTGAGGGGGGAGGAGTTACAGTGTTTCTGCCTGAGTCTGCAGAGAAGAGCCTAAAGGGCATGGGTAAGGGGAGGTACAGCAGTGTGTGAGTGTGTGTGAGAGTGGGAGAGGCAGGAGTTAGGTAAAGGGTCACAGTGCCACAATGTATGGAATATTAAGCAATTTCCCACTAATTCTAATTACCAAACAAGCATAACACATAACCTTTCTTTTCAAGATTTTGGTATCGAAAGCGTTCAGATTTCCTTTGTCGATGGTTTCCGAGATTGACAACAATGCACAGCTACTGATGACAACTGACAACATGGCAACTTTTGTTTGTGCTGCTGTATCAACTTCTATTCCAAGTAAATCTGCTTTGCTATTTTAAAAGCTGATATATATATATATATATTTTTTTTTAAGTAATGACAAACACATCAAAATACCACCTGAATTCATTAGACACAGTCTTCCTTCAGCCCTTGTTTGGAAAAGAAAAGATGTCGCTCT
>NC_041362.1:19289232-19351732 GCF_900634415.1 Cottoperca gobio | reverse complement strand
TTCTTTCTCATCTTTTCTACCTTCCCTCTGAATGATGCTGCAGCAGTGAAAGAGACGCAAACCGAGTCTGGGAAATACTTTATTGTAGGCCTTACAGAGTGGAAACTGGGCCGGTTCTAACTCCCAGTACGGACCTGGCCGCATGACAAACAAGTACATGGGAGTAGCCTGCAGGGCCCGGCTTTAGATCACGACCAGTCCTCCGCACCTCTCCGTACAGCCGCTTGGGATGTGCGTTACGGCATTACGCACGGAGCAGGAGCGACCGCTATCTTGATCTGCCTTATATCAGGAATAGAATTTCACCTCGGGAAGGATGAGCAGCAAGGAGCTGACGGTGGGCCAGTCCAGCCAGTATGTGGGGCCTTACCGGCTGGAGAAGACCCTCGGGAAGGGACAGACAGGTAGGAACCTTCTAAAATTACCTCGAGTCTTGCAGAGAGGCGAGCAGGACGTCTGCAAGGGGCATCAGCTGAGTCAGAATCACTCTAACACATGATATTCAGAGCTCTTTAGTTTAATCCTTCTGTGCTTATCTCCCATGCTTTTATTCTGCTACATCCTTCTTAAAGGATCTCATAAAATTCCTTACAGGATATATATAAAAAAATATATATGTATGTATTTTAGTACATGCTTTTCATCCCAGCAAGCCTCTTAACAAATGTTACAATAAGTCTTTTGTGAGCTGGTCAATGTTTGTGACAATGTCAGTAAAGCTATTTGAATTATTTATGACATCCCTCCCTTCCTGTTTTCACGCTGCATGATGATTTGTGATATTCAAACAGTTTCTCCCTCTCTGTGTCTCTCAGGACTGGTGAAGTTGGGTGTCCACTGTATCACAGGACAGAAGGTGGCCATAAAGATTGTCAACAGAGAGAAACTCTCCGAATCAGTTCTAATGAAGGTTAGCTTCTTATAATTGACCTCATCTCCTCATCCATCTGTCTATCTGTCTACGAGCTGTGTTTATTAATTATTTATTTCTGGATTATTTGATATGGACAGATACATAGACTAACTGAAAACAGCTATCTCATGCAAGTGCTAGTTTGCAACAACTGTCCCTAGAAGGGCTTTTATAGGGGATTAGAACAGTGAGGTAAAAGGAAGGTAAAGTACATGTTGAAAATATTACATTTAAAACATGACTACAGGTTTTTTTTACTGAATTAACCACTCTCTTAAAAATGGTGAAGTTTGCAGCACATTTCAAGTGACCAGATAGCAAGTTCCAGGACTTTGTTCCTTTGACAGAATAAGATGCACTTAAAGCTGCTCTGGAGGATCTGCTGCAGCTCTGTAACCTCTTCATATATTTGCAGAAAGGCTGAGGAGCAATTCAATTTAAACATTTAAACACAAGTTTTACATAATGAAAATCCATAAAGTTAGCAAAACTATAATCTTATATAATCGTACCTTAATAAGATTTTCAATGTATGATTGTAAAGACACTATTAAATACAGACAGGTTGATCTGGAACCAGGCAGCCAAACCATAGGACACATGTGAGAATATCATTTCATTTAGAAACAGCACGGACACAGACGGATGTCAAGTCATTTCTTTTCATCCTAACAGCTAAGGTTGGACATAATCGAGGCTACCTGTAGTCTATCTGCTGTGTTGAGAATCACCATGACCGTCATTAGGGTGACTACAAAGCTCAAATCATGTCAGTTTGCACTTTCCAGCCGCAGAAATAGCAACAGAAATGGAGTCTTTATTTTAGTCCAGAAAAGCCCGTCTGCAACTTGGAGCTGCCGAGTGTGTGGGCACTGCTTCTATATACCGAACAATAGAGATGATTTCATTCTACTAATTAAGCCCTCTGATGAAAGCTACTGCAGCTGAAGCACACCGCACTGAAATAAAACATTGAAATAGTTCTTTACATGTCGGGGTTTCGAATGTGGCTGATTACTTGCCGCTTGGTGCAGTTTCTCTTTTCAAAATACAGAAGGCTGCAGCAGGAAAGCTTTGTGCACAAGGAAGTGCATTGTCATATGTTTTAGTGCAGCTACATACAAATATCTCAGTATCTCAACAACACTGATTTTGAATAGAATCTAGTGAAATGTGTGTGTTTTCGACACACACATTTCACTTTGTGACATGAGGTAGTTTACACTGCACTGCATTGCATGTGTGAAAGGGGAGAAGCACAAAATGACTGCGAAGAGACACATACAGACAAATAAATAACTGCAAAATGACCAAAACGTCTTTGTCCAGAAGCCCATTGTCTCATAACGAACGTCCTCGGGAAATGCCACTGGTTCTCAGTCACCTGGTTTATACGGTACTGCTCAGTTGTATTGCTTTGGAAAGTTGCCCATTGCCTACTCTGTGTGTTAACTGCCAGTAACCGCATTACTGTTGCTGTTCGGAAGGTTGCTGTTGACACTGCATATATAGCTATACCTGCTCTCGGGCTACAACACCACACAGAAGCTGTGTTTCTGTCCGCTGAAGCCCACTTTTCATCCTCTGATATACACTCACTGTGCACTTTATCAGGTACAGTCTAATGCAATCCAAATGTGCTGCCTTAAAGTCTACTTTTATGAATGCCTATAATGTTGTTGTTCTTTTAGTCATAGAGGCGGTAATTCAATTATATGTTTATTATTGAGGTCATCGTTAGTGGTGGTGTTGAACTGGACTGCATTATACTAAGAGGTGCTTCTAATCCACCCCCCCCCCCCCTCCCATCTCCTGTGTGTAAATACTGAGGACAAAACATTAGGACCTCCTCCCAGAGCTGAACATTTGTAAAGATAGATGTCATGGCAGGGCTGTTGTAATGGATTGCATTGGATTGTACAGGTGTACTTAATAAAGTGGCCACAAAATGTATTTAAAAGCAGATCACACGCTATTTCTTTTTAATCAGATAAAACAGAGTATCTTGCACACATGTGTACTCTGGATTTGGTGAAAAGCTGGCAATGGACCAAATATGAATTTAAATCGATATCATTTGGCCCAATGAAGGGATTCATAAACACATTTAGGTATGTTTCAGAGTCCTTAAAACCCAATGACTTTACCATGAATTTACCGTCCAATTATCAATCTCCACATATGGAGAGCAAGTTGATATCATCCCTCATTCTGTGCCATGTGTGAGACTGTTTAGTAGGTCATGCCATAGACAGCTGCCGGTGCTGGATACACATACCACACTACTACAACAAGTAAAAGAAACCTGAATCATTTTAAAGGATAGGTTTAGATCTGTCTCAACAGACCTCACGATCTTCACATACCCTTATGTAGGTTATGTAGTTCCTCCTCTACATGCTAAGCGTGAAGAGAACTCATCCCCACTATTAAAGATGGGGGATTAAATCCACAGTGCTTGTCCATGCAAAGAGGCGTTCTAAAGAAACAAAAGCTTTTGTTGATTTGTCTTTAGGCAGCACAACAAGCTGCAAACACAACAATGTCATCTTTTAAAGTTGATATGGCTGAGCAAATGAGCAACTTAGCTTATTTCAGCTAACCGTTGCTATATAACGTCAGCATTCATTTGAGAATGTGAGTCCAATATTTACTGTCTTTTGGATCTGTCTTGGTTTCCACCAGGAGGAAACATATCTGTCTCTGCTCTCTGCTGCTGAGCAGGTAGTGTGTACTGGGGTTTAGAGCTTTTTCTGCAAAAAAAAACAAAACAGCTGACTGGTGCTGCAGATATGAGGAGCGAGTGAACCAAATCAGTAAAGTTACGCGCCGTACAACCAAAACAATGAACTGAAAGATGTTAAACTTGCTGTGAAGCTGAGGGGGGCTGCAGAGTTGGTGATAATTCTCTTTAGGTTTGTAACAGTCAGTGACCCCTTTTGCATTTGACATATTTATTTGGTTCACTGTTCATTGTTCATGTGGGGATATTGATTGATCTTTAAGTCTTAGTATGTTTGGAGTTGATAGGTCTGAGCTAGCTTACTGTACAGGCCTGCAAGCTTTGACAAGGAACATTGACAATGGGTCATTCAGAATTTCTAAATATCATTCTTCCTCCCTTTCTGTCCATTGATCCTTATACCTTTAAAAACACACTTCGTAGTAAATAACTGTTTACTTATTCTGCCCCCACCCTTTCTACAGCTGTAACTCCTTCAACTTTAATTGAACGCAAAATAATCCGACACTTACATTTGCTGTCTCCCTCTGCTCCACACACATCTGCCTGTACCTGCCTACTCCCTTATTTACCTTCCTCTTCCTTCCGACATTTCAACCTCCATCATTTTTAACCTCGCTCCTCCTCTTTGCTCTCTCTCTCTCTCTCTTAACCTTTCTCCACATCTCTCCCTCCCTCTGTCTGTTCAGGTGGAGAGAGAAATAGCTATTCTTAAACTAATAGAGCACCCTCACGTTCTGAAGCTGCATGATGTCTATGAGAATAACAAATACCTGTGAGTATTGCTTTATCTTTCTCCTTTCCGCTGACTTTTTTTAATCTTCCCTCTGGATCTCTGCCAGAGCAGAAACAACCTTGAATCTGAAAGGGAAAATAGGTTCTGTAAGACAAAACTTAGATAAGTAACCACATGACATGCATGATTTAGAGGTGTTTGAATTTGTATGTATGGAAGAAGCATCCATGACTCGTGCGCAGGAAGTTTGATGGAAGGTTTTTTAATTTTCTTGACATGTTTCTGTTACCAAAGATCCCTCTCTTTCCTCACCTGTTTTCATCTTTCTGACCTATCTGCCCTCCTGTCTCCCAGGTATCTAGTTTTAGAGCATGTGTCCGGCGGAGAGTTATTTGACTACCTGGTGAAGAAGGGCAGGCTGACCCCCAAAGAGGCCAGGAAGTTCTTCAGACAAATCATCTCCGCCCTTGACTTCTGCCACAGTCACTCCATATGGTCTGTGAGAGGCTATTGACCTTAAACGTCTGCCCTTCTTGTTGTTCCATTTCCAGTTTTGTCTCTAAACTTGTCACAACACTGTTGTGTCACAGTGGTCACTTGGTGTTTCTCCTTTCCTTAAAATGAGGCAAACATTTTTAACCCCTGCCAGTCGATTTTCTGCAATGATTAACTTCAATCCAAACTTTATCTTAACCCCAACCAGCTATCTCTGAGTGCCCTAACCAACTCTCTCTCTCTCTCTCTCTCTCTCTCTCTCTGTCTCTCTCTCTCTCTCTCTCTCTCTCTCTCTCTCTCTCTCTCTCTCCTTTTTCAACTGTCCAAACAAATGCAAAAAGAAAATACATAAAACAAAAAATGTAAAGGTGTATGACGACAAGAGCGACAATTGCCCCTAATACACAGTTGTAACGGTGGGCCACAGTCTACTATAAATTATAACTATAAAGTTGCTTCCACATTTATGACCTGACACTACACATTCTCTACTTTGTGTTGCAGCAGGAGATTAATGTTTCCATGGTGAACAAATGCAACAATGTTCTTCTTTCCTCCCTTTGCTGGCACATTGCTGTGTTTCTTGCGCATTAGCAATATTAGTAGTTCAGGGGAATATGTGAAACCAATTGCAGAACTGTGTATCACATCATTAAAGTGCACAAGCGAGACAAACAAAATAGGGAGAGAGTCATAAAAACTGAACCTCAAGCAGTAGAAACATATGAGAACAAGCATTCCCTTAAACACATGTTTGGTTTATTCAAGCTACCGGTAATTGTAGTTCCTGAAAAGCAGATAACTGTTCTATCAGAGTCTCGACTGACAACTGCGTTGCAGATCACTGAGCTTTAATAAACAGTTGACCTCCATTTCTGTTTAAATGTTTACACGTTATGTGGAAGTCAGCCAAGTGTACGAAATAAGGTTAGCTTTAGTTGCTGTTATTGGTCTGGAGAAAGTCTTTCATTAAGCGTGCGAGTGTGTGTGTGTGTCCAGTCACAGAGACCTGAAGCCAGAGAATCTTCTCCTGGATGAGAAGAATAACATCAGGATAGCAGACTTTGGCATGGCCTCGCTACAAGTCGGGGACAGTCTGTTGGAAACCAGTTGTGGGTGAGTGCTGGGTTAGATGGGTTAAGATTAGATTAACCCATATGTGCGACTTATTAATGCTCTTTGGTCATCTGCCTGTTTAAATCAATGTATCCTCATACAACAGTTTGTATGATATCTTCAGAGAGTTATTTATTATTTTTTTGTGCATTCTACTGCGAATATGCAGCAACATGTGAGCGATCAGTGAGCCCCCGCAGTCCCCAGTTTAGGCAAAACAAACTAGGGAAAGATCGTGGTTTGGGTTAAAAAAAAAAGAAGTATGTTTGTTACATGACTTTCGTAAAAGGCTTAGTTAGTTAAGTAACAAAAGTATATCAACATAAGTCAATGTTGACTTTTGGTTTCACATGGGACGGGAACAGCGGTCTCCTTCCTACGCAGACTTTGTCCCTCTTTATACTGCGTCACCTGACTTCCTTTTAGGCAGCCATGGATAAAAGAGCAGGTGTTCTCAGTTTTTGTACAGTCACTCGACTGTTTTCTCTTAAATCAGCACTTGTTTCCTTTATTGTTGCATCTAGTGAAATAATTTAATAATAGACTCTTCTCTCTCTGCAGGTCCCCACATTATGCCTGCCCAGAGGTCATAAGGGTAAGTTACATCCATCTAAGTGTGTGTGTGTGTGTGTGTGTGTGTGTGTGTGTGTGTGTGTGTGTGTGTGTGTGCGTGTGCGTGTGCGTGTGCGTGTGTGTCTAATGCCACCCTGTCCTTGTATTTGTGTTTCAGGGGGAGAAGTACGATGGTCGCAGAGCAGATGTTTGGAGTTGTGGAGTCATCCTCTTTGCTCTTCTTGTGGTAAGAAGATCCTTCTACTTCCAGTATTTAGTTGCTTCTTCTTTCTGCCCTTTGATCCCCAATATTCAAGTCATGTGGAACAATAATCAGTTTCATTCCCACAGTCTTCTCTCAGGCCAGACTGTCAGCCTATCAGTAATAAATCTTAAAGACACCCTCTGAAGATTCTGACAATTGACAAAAGTAGGACGCACAAGTGTGTGGGTGACGTGGGTTGACACGGCCGACGCCGGCATTACACTTTTACACACAATGACAGTTGGTGGCAGTAACCGGCCAAGAAATGCAGCAATGGGCTAGCAGAAAGCAGGAAGAAAACGACAAGGATGTAACATAACGAAGCCTGCAGGAACAAAACATAGCTGTATTTGTCTGAAAACTCCACAGGGTGCCTTTAAATGAGGGGTAAATGAATATAAGCTTACCAGCTGCTTGTGGTGGGAAAACTAATATTTTACAACATATTTGTGTATAACCCAAAATGTTGAATTGGCTGTGCTGAGTGTAACACTATTTTAGTTGACCGACAAAACAACCAACTACAGATGTTAAATGGTGTTAATGCATGAATGACTGATGATATTTAATTTCTCTCATTTCTATTTCTCATCCTATTTTATCTTCTTTCTGTCTCCATCTTCTCCCATCCCTTCCCAGGGTGCCTTGCCCTTTGACCATGATAACCTGCGGCAGCTTTTAGAGAAAGTGAAGAGCGGAGTATTCCACATGCCCCACTTTATACCTCCTGACTGTCAAGCTTTGCTTAAAGGAATGATAGAAGTCAACCCTGACAAGAGACTCACGGTGAGCAGGGAGGGACCATGGGGCCTAAACTTTATTAACTGCTAAAAACACTAGCGAGTTAATGCACTTTGAATCATATTGTAATGATATACATTTTTAACTACAGAAAATAAAAAATGCAATGATTGCCCAGCTGAAACATTTAGAGCAGGGGCTCTCTCTGGACGCACCATCATGAAACAAAGATGAGATGCACGAACAGGTCAAAACATTGCAGTGCACTGGTGACATATGGCATTTTGAGTCTATGATAATAGTGAGCAATGGCTAATATCAATCAAAATCCATGTCCACCATAAATCTTTAACATTTTAGCTGATGACAGTCAAAGAGTTGTGACATAGCAAGACTTAGACACTGTAAACATGACTAAGCAAGTCAAAGTACACGCTCATGTATTGTTCTTGGCGCATATCTCACAGAGAAGTACAGCCAGCCTTTCCATAGTTTTGGCACTGAAAAATATAATTGATAGTTTGCTAAACTGCTCCACTGCACAGTTATTGTCCAATTATAGCTAGCAACCGGCTGGCCTGCCTTGGATTTCTCCACATGTTGGAGCGGTGCATAAAGGGATATAAGAGCGATACTTGGTATTTCTAACTTTTTATACAGGTTGGAAATGTTTAACTTTTTCAAAACCAACATAGAAGCACAAGTGTTAGGAACAGATTAAACAGTGTGTTTCTGCTCAAACGTAAGCTACCAACGTTAGCATGTCCAGCTAACCAGCCGACTACTAACAGTAGTAATTGAGCGCTACTTCCAACACTTAGGAGCGTATCATTCATTTGTTTGTGGGATTGCAGGTTAAGTATAAAAAAAATTGCCCTTTGGCTGGAGTAGTTCTAAACTTAAGCAGCTCTGTCTTTTGTTATATTAGACTTGGAACATCTAGCTTCATGTAGGCTATGTAGCCTCCAAGTTCACCTGGAAGCAATACAAAGTCAGCCAGAGAGAGTGAGTGTGTTCAAAATGTGGCAGCTGTCTTTCCAGACGGCAAAGTGGTTGCTGTCTAGAAATGAGAAGCCTTTTGACTGCCTCCGTTTGAAATAAAGCACCCATTGTTTCAAAAATGTATAAACTTTTTGAGTGTTAAATCTGCCTCAGATATCATTCTGCATATGAGTGGAGAAGCAACAGCGTTAAAGAAAGGCAGGGCTTAGCAAATTGTTGCCACTTACAGTGCACCATGTCAGTTTCCCCGGCACATGAAGCATGAACCAGACACTTAGGAGGGAGAAAGGAAAGAAAAGGCCCAGCCCCAGGCTTTGCTTTAAGATGTGACAGAAATTGACCCTGACACGAGACCTTACAGAGGGAAGAGGAAGCAGGACAGAGCAGAGGAATGGGGCTTAGGTATTGCTTAAAGGCAGGAGTGAAGTCCTCAAAGGCAAGTTAGTGGTTTATTTAGACTCTTGGAAACTATGACGTAGGAAGGAACAGAGGCATAAATATATGTACGTATGTACAATATGACTGAATGGATAGATTAAGTGGCTTCATCAGTGGCTGTAAAGAAGGATGGAGGCACTGAGGGTGAAAGAGAAGAGGACTTCTCGTCCTTTTCATGTAAATGCCAGCTCCTGGATGCAAGGCTTAAAAAGAGACTGACATTTCAGAGCAGCGATAAAGGCGAGAGGGTGAGTGACTGAATAAATTAATGACTGAGTGAATGGACAGCTAGAAGAAATACCGCTGCACTACATGGCATGTGGAGTGGAAAGGAATTCATGCTTAAGAGGCAGAGAGATGGAGACAACTGTGATAATGTGGTTTGCAGAGACTGCTGACAGAGAGAGAGCCTGGTCAGTTAGTCATTCAGCTACAACACAGCAGATTTAATCAAAGCTGTGGCTTCGTCTGATGAGCTGTTGATTAATGGAGCCTGAAACCAGGTCAGACTGTCTCCCTCTCTCTGTTTCTGTCTGTCTGCGAGTTGCCTCCATAGAAGCCACCCACCATGCAAGGAAACAAATTTGAATCCAGTTCAAAAGTATCTGTAGCTAGCAAGCAGATCATTAGAAAACCTTCAATTTTAGCCTTTTTCATCATATTCATATCAGCTTTAGGAAACGGAAGTGTGTCCTCTGTGCTGCATACAGTCATTTATAAGCAAGTTAACAAATTCAAAGATCTCACTGCATGCAGCTGTTTGCTAGTTTCCTCTCCGCATACACCGTTCACAGCAGGCACACTTTTGACTTTTTACATGCTTGCAGAACTGCAGCTGCTCCATTCCTCCAACCCCAAGAGATACTGTGCAGGATTGATGCAATGGCTACTGTATGCTGTCATCATGCAGAGAGGGGACTTCTACAGAGTATATAATGTACTTGGGGATTTAGTTGTTGTTGGTTGTGCCAGTTGACACTTAAAAAGAGCTAAATCAAATTTCAGTTGACAACTTAAAGTAATTCACGTTCGGTTTCTAGTTTACAATTCTGAATTTTGAATAAGGTTTACAGTCCCAAAAAATGAAATGGTTGTTTCAAATTTGTTGCTGATGTAGGTGATATTCAGACTTGTTTTTTAGACCTGGCAGGCACAATCTGCATAGAAATGTGAGATATTCTGTTAATTAAACAACAAACCAAATGTTCATATGAGTTGGTTTCAGCATTACTGGTTAATTAAACACAGTGCTTACATTCACTACCATAAGTTGCAAATAGATAAGTTCAATGAAAGTGCTCTTTTAATGCGTTCATGCGCAACACTGGCTGTGATGTTGTACGTGAGCTAAATGCTAACATCAGCTTGCTAACATGCTCAAAAGGACAACACTAACAAGCTTATGTTGAGCATGTATACCATGTTCATCATCATATTTTAGCATGTTAGCGTGCTAACATTTGCTAATTAGCACTAAACACTACAGTACAACTGAGGCTGGTGAGAATATCATTAGTTCTGCAGGTTTGTTGATAAGCCAAGGTATTAGATGAACTTCATACCTGTTGATGGGGCCAGATGAAATGTAAAAGTATTACAATTCATCTTTAGACATAGGCCTAAATGTCTGCACTAAATTTCACAGCAAGCTATTCAATATTTGTTATTTTGTTATTATTATGTTTCAGTCTGGACCAAAGTAAGGGACAGACCATAGAGCTATTCCGCTAGCATGGCTGAAAACGGTCAAACAAAGAAAGTTCATAGTAACACACTGAGAGAGTAATTCCTGAAACGCATTAATTACTTTCTGACCATCAGTGCGCAGTAGAGCAGCTAAATTAGCATCATGAGTCTTGACTTCTCCATACGGGAGAATACTGGTTTAAGTCAGGAGTCTTACACAGAACCCAGTGTTCAGTTGGAGAACAGATGTATCGTTGATGTATAACTATAGGGTTAAATGTATGTAAAAATGGGAAAATATTTTTTGATCAATGCTGTAATATTGTCTTCTATTTGTGTTGCTTACAGCTAGAAGCAATACAGAAACACCCCTGGTACCAGTAAGTAGCACATGCATCTTTCTTTTTTACTTCCACTGCATTCTTCCACTTAAGCCGCATACCCCCCCCCCCCCCCCCCCCCTTGTTATATGTGTATATATATATATATATATATATATATATATATCCAGACTATTGGTGACATTATATTAATCATTGCATAAAAGCTCTAATGCTCCTGAGGGTGTTTTGTTTTGTAAATATTGGTGCTAATGTAACAAAGAACCTGTGTAATGTTGGAACTCACTGTCTATCTGTGTTTGCTGTAAACTGTAAATGTTTCTAACGTTTGTTTCTAACTACACACTATAAGGGGTGGTCGTAATGAGCCTTGCCCAGAGCAGCCGCCCCCCCGCCGTGTGTGTGTGAAGAGGATCTTGTCCTTAACAGACCTGGACCCTGATGTCCTGGAAAGCATGTACTCCTTAGGGTGCTTCAGAGACCGGGTCAAACTCACGCAGGACCTTACAAGTGAGGAGTGAGTAAATTAAACCCATCAAACATTTCCACTTTGAACAGATGGCAATACATCAATGTGCACCACTGTTGAGATGTATATGTTGGGATATATTTATCAAACAGTTTTATACATCTGCTTTATTTTTGCATAATATATTAAAAAAGACAAATGAAAGATTTCAAAACATGTGTCTCCACTGCACCTGTTGATCCCAAGGAATATGCAATCATTAAACAAATAGAACATATAATTCAAGTCTCACAGAGACTGCATGCATTCTGAAAACAAAATGTATAATTGAGTTTGGTCATTTAATTTCTCTGACACAATGTCTTTCTCTTTCCTTTTGCCTCATTGTCTTTTTTGTCTCATTGTGGCCAGTCAATTACTTACATCATTAATCTGCCTGGCATGGCAGGAACAAGAGCAACAATGTCAACAATGGCTCTTTTATCGCTCTCCACCCACCCGTTGTGTCCCTCTTCTCTGACAAACCGATGAGGTTTCTCACTCCTACAACAGCCGTAGCATAAGTGTTTAAGCCTCTTTCAGCTCATTGTTTTGTTTTTTAGGCCTGAAACTTAACTGCTTTGACCGAGTCTCACAGCTCTCATCATACCCTTTACCAGTCACAGTAGTAAAGAAATGTTGATGACTCATCCTGCACTCGGGGGCGTATAATTACTTTGCATCCAATAAAACGCATTTTAATACAGACACAAGCTTACGCATCAGCTCAATGGAAGAGCCCGCGTCTCTCCTTCACCAGCGGCACTGCTGGCTTCCGATCTTGGATCGTACATGTATGGCCTGACTTTAAAAACGGCTTCTTCGTGGTAATCTTCTTGATCCATGTCATCTCTGTCTGATTCGTTGGTAAAATAAGCTGGCGTAGGCGGTTCAGCACTAGGCTACTGTTAAATTGCAATCGACACTCGGACGAGTCCCTAACTAGCTTACTGTTTTTACAGGAACCACCTTAATATGTAGAATCAATTAGCACCCTGCTAGCAGTTTCATGGGAACTTTAACAATAATGTGGGCTAATTAGCTAGCTAATAAAGAAAAACTAAACTGTCAACAGAGCTGACTTTTTAATTCAAGCTTTAATTCACTTTAAATGACTTAAAACAATGTTTAGTGTGTCACATTCACTGTATTTAGAAAAAGTTTATCAAATATTACTTACAATATGGACCATCTCTTTGCCATTACAGCTTCGAGGATGGTGCCAGCCGTAGTTGTCGGGAGATTTGTGACCCTGACAAGCCTCTGTATTTTCCTGTATTTTCAGATTCTGTCAGCAAAAAGCTTTGTGTCTGTCTCCTCTCTTTCTGACTTTGGTTTCTGTGTCTCTCTGCATCTCGTTCTGCAGGGAGAACCAGGAGAAGATGATCTACTACCTCCTGTTGGACAGGAAGGAGCGATACCCCAGCTGTGAAGATGAGGATCTGCCAGCCAGAAATGACCTCGGTGAGAATACCTGCTCTTTAACATGTTGATGGTCTATCCAAGAACAACAAGACAATCGCTTGATTATTAAAGCAATGTTACTTTGTCCTCTGAAAATGTAAATTTTTTAAAAATAATATTTTTGTCTTACAAGACCCACCCAGGAAGCGTGTGGACTCCCCCATGCTGACGCGTCATGGCCGCTGTCGTCCAGAGAGGAAGAGTCTGGAGGTCCTCAGTGTCACAGATCAGGGGTCTCCCACCCCACCTCGCAGGGCCCTGGACACTAATGCGCACAGCCAGAGGTAAGAACCAGCACTGACATATCATGACATATTCTGAAGGTGTTAAAATCGCAATTACAAGTGGGAATAACATGCTCAATGACAAGCTCAACCTTAGGGCACATACAGAATATCTCTTAGATTGTTGAATTCACCTGATGACTCCCGTTGTTTGTTGTTGTCTTCAAAAGGTCTCGTTCTGTCAGTGGAGCCTCCACAGGTCTGTCCTCCAGTCCTCTCAGCAGTCCCAGGGTAAGAACTTCACTTTACTTGATTATACTCTCTTTAACTGGTGAATACAACTATTCATTGCCTCCGACCTAGCTGCCTTAGTATTCCTAATCATAGTGAAAAAGTCAGGGAATGAAGTTAGCACCTTCCACCTATATATAAATATTTCAGGTCACCTGGCGCCATGGCAGATTTTCCTTAAATTAAGAAATATTATTTTTCTAAAGGAATTAAGTTAAATATAGCCAGGGATTAAGGTTACATGATATATTTCATATTGCTACTGTCTGGTACCACTGATTCAGTGTTTATAAGTGTTCTGCATAGATTTCAGAAGTAGCAGACAAAAAAATCGAGAGGCTGGTAGAAATGATCAGTGACCTGCCAAAGTGGTAGATGAGTAAAAAACATAATTTTAGACCCTGCACAGACTTCAAAGCACATTTAAGGTGTTTAATACAACAACCTACACACTTACACTTTAATCAATCAGAAAGCAAAATTAATGTTAATGCAGTGTTGTGGACTGAAGATGTTTTAGATGTCAAATGTATCAGAAAGTTGCCGCATCAGTCCTATTGAACATACAGCATATATATAAAAAAAAACATATATATATATATATTAGCAACTTTAATATATAAATATCAGTTTTGGCCATCAAAAGCACAAAACCAAATTTCCTGTGATGCTGTTTTTTTTTTATAACTGTCACTGTCACTGCTAGCTATGCCTTTCCATCATACTGTCTCATACACATCCCCATTTCATGGACACGCCATGCTGCCTCATACAAAAATCTGTTTGTGCATGCTGACATGGACAAAAAGGGACTTAAACACACACAACTATACCCAAGAATAGAGTCAACCAAATCCATCTTCCCTTTGGTGCATATGATCGAGGCTTGTTGAAGAATAGTTACCATGAATCATAAGTCATGACCATTGCTTTCTCTCATCTGTCCATCCCTCTTTCCTTCCTTCTCTCCATCTCTCTCTGTCTGCCCATCAGAGCCCGGTCTTCACTTTCAGCCAATCAGAAGTCACTGCTTCTGCCAAAGACCCCAAACCAGGAAATGCCACCACCTGTCGGCCTACCCGCCCAGCACCTGACCCAAAAACACAGACCCTGCCCTCAAAGGGCCACACTGACCGGCCCCATCTCCACTCCATGAAGTCCCTCCCGCTCCAGACTCCACGCTCCCCTTCCCCATCCCCCTCTCCACTCCTCTCCCCCATCCCACGCTTCTTCAACTTCCCTTCTCCATCTGTGTTCAAGTCCAAGAACGTCCACTCGTCCTCTAACTCCTCTGCCACCCCTCCTCCTGTGTCGCAGGTCACGCCTCAGGGCTCACCGCTGCCCACCCCGCTGGGCACGCCTGTGCACCAAATCCAACACCCTTCCTCCACCACCCCTCCTTCCTCTTCCTCCTCGTCTTCTTCTTCCAGAGCGGACGGAGCTGGCGGGGCCTCGCTGTCGCTGACACCTCCCTCCAGCCCGGGCGGAAGTGGCAGTCTGGCTGCCTCGAGCTCCGCCCACTGGAGAACAAGACTCAACTCATTCAAAAACAACCTTCTGGGCTCGCCACGCTTCCATCGGCGCAAACTACAAGGTGAGTGAAGTTGAAGCGTTTAAAGGTACTAAAAATAATAATTAAATGTTATGTATTATTCACTTTGTATTTTGTATTACGTATATGTATACGTTTGCATATATGTGGGAAAGGATTTCAACCTAACTTAAAAACTGAGACCATCCCCGACTTTCTCGGTTGCTTATGACAGCCCGTGGACTGATTTCTATTTAAAGGACTTGTGATGTGATGTTTATGCATGCTCCAAAGCTTCTCTTCAGCTACCATACAGCACCAGCAGTGTGTAGCTAACTTAGCAAAATACTGTCTTGAGTGAATAATGTCAGCTAATTCATCTAGACTTTGATTTTAACCAACAATAAATGATTTAACGGTGCAAGGCAAAGGTGTATAACTAACGATTGCTTTGTGCTAGCTAAGAGCAATAAAAGGCAGACAACTAGCTAAATGTAACCTAAGCTAAGCTAAGATTAGCCAGCTAGCTGTAACTTAGCTACACGGAATGGATCTGGCGTTTGTTTCTTCTTGACATTAACTGATAAAGTCATTTGCAAACAGCAAGCTAGTTAGTATAATGGGCCAGTGTTCCAAATAAAATATAGGAACATTACATATAGTAACCTCATTCTTAATACGATATACAGTATGATTGTAATATAATATCACATAATGTATTTGGCCAATGCCCAAGATGCTCGCTTGCGCTTACGGAGTGTGAGCACGAGCAACAGGATGCTGACTGCAGTTCACTTAACGGCCACAAGTGTCATTAATAACAAGGATTTAAAAAAAGTTCCACACAGTACCTTTAAACAAACACAGTGATAATGATGGTGTGAATCCTCTCCACTGATGGATTGAGATAATGCATCCTAAATATGAGTTTTGCATCTGTAGGATGAAGTAACATGTTTCTCCACTTAATGTTTCTCCTCTGCATTCACATCAAATATAGAATCTATTATTACCAAGAAACCAGCCCGTGCCCCAGCCTGTAGCCTGAGGCTGTGTTGACTAGTGTCTGTGATAATCTGCAATTAGGACAATTAGATTAGGGCCTGTCAACAAGATTAATTACCCTTTTCCTTTTTTTCTCACTCTCTCCCTTCTCTCTTTCTGTTTTCCTTTTTTTAGTCCCCACATCAGAGGACATGTCCAGTTTGACTCCAGAGTCCAGTCCAGAGTAAGTCTCAGTTTGTCTTGTCTTTCTGAACTTCATATCTAAGTGCAATACAACATCTTAACAGTTTGTATCACAATCTCAAGGTCCATTGAGTAGTATTCACATGCTTTCTAGGACTACGGTTTCCAAAGTTGAGAAATAACTTTTAATTGTGACAACTGAAGCATAGGCTTCAGTGTTTTTTCACCTACCTCAGTACTTAAATCTTCATTTTGGGATAGCGTCTTAATTTATCGGCCTGTATGTGTTGTTGATTTAAAGGCTAACTTGCCTGTAGGAGGCAGTTCATGTTGTATTTCAGTATCAAAGAGTGTAACCCTATACAATACAATGTTGTCTATTCTCTTTATTAATGTAAAATAGTTAGTTCAGAAAAGTCCGCACTAGCTGATTGTTATTAACTTTTTCATTCATGCTTCATAATCACTGGAATTATTTAATTAAGATTTAACGTTCATTTGTTTATTTGTCAGGAGGCATTAGTTCTCTCATGCTGCTCTGATTTAATTGCATAACCAAAATGCTATGAATAATCAATTCTTTGACATGAATATCTCTGACTGAACACTATGTCAGTCATTATAGGCCAGTTAAAAATAACACATCCAACCCAAATTCATTTTGTACACTGCAGTTGTTAATGTATTCTCATAATGTGTGCATATTATGAATAGATGATGTCACATATCAAATATTTGTTTATTTGCAGACTGGCTAAGAAGTCGTGGTTCGGTAACTTCATCAGCCTGGAGAAAGAAGAGCAGATCTTTGTTATGATCCGAGACAAGCCACTCAGCTCCATCAAGGCTGACATCGTCCATGCCTTCCTCTCAGTGAGTACGAGCGAGCTTAGAAAAGCCTTGACAGCTTCCAGCGTTACTATTTAATACCATTTGTGGTGTTAAAGGCAAAGTTTCACTGAGCGTCACCCTTTTCTTTTGCCTCTCCAGATCCCATCCCTCAGCCACAGTGTGGTGTCTCAGAACAGTTTCCGGGCAGAGTACAAGTCCTCCGGCGGCCCCTCTGTCTTCCAGAAGCCTGTCAAGTTCCAAGTATTACCACTTTTCTTTTTTACCTCTCTGGCACTGAAACCCAACACTCTTAACTCAATCTTTACAAATGCACGTTAGCTGGCCATGCAACATTCAAACCCACTGAAGTTTATCTAATCAAATTGTAGTCACATGTGAAAGCTCCTGTGTTAAATGGTTCAATGTAAGCATCATATACTTAAAGATTAAATGACGCAGATACAAAATTAACATGTGATATTGGCATGCAATGTAAAACTTCAACCTGTATGTTTGATGTGTCAAGCTTGTACATATATTACAACAAATATACATCCATATAGTCAATGACATTTGACTTGATATTGCATGCTTTTTTGTTCTGCTTTGAATTTACAGATATATACTGAAGGTTAAGAACTGACTACATTACATTCATTTTACAGCGTTATCCTTAAAGGAGCAGTGTGTAGGATTTGAAAACGCCCATCTTTGGTGCCCCCAGGTGGTAGTATTAAAACCCAACAGATCCAACCCAGGGACACTGAGAAGAAAGGACTGAAAGAACTAATAATAATCACATAGAGGCTCTAACGTGAAAATCTACAATCTTTCTTTCTTTCTCTGTGTGTGAGCATCATGAACTCATGGATGCATGGTCCTTTTCACCTGTAGGTGGACATCGCTTTCTCCGAGGGAGAGAGGGAGCGAGAGAGGGATCGAGCGGAGAGGGAAGGAAAACGAGAGATGGGCATCTACAGCGTCACCTTCACTCTAATAACAGGTAGGAGGACGTGTTTATGGGGAAGATATGTGCTGTAAGTATATGGATGTGATGGGGGAGACTTCATGTTCATCTAATAGATATCTCCACAAAAAAGTTTATTACTTACATTAGGACAATCATTTTTGTTATTACAAAATTACAATACAAAATACAATATTATGTTTAAATATGCAAATTAATCATTATCTGATTAAATATGTGCTAATTTGCATACATTTAAAAAAATAATTAAATGTGAACATTGGATAAAGCCAGGTACAAAATAATTGTTTCATTCATATATGGATGTCATATCAATCATAAAAAAACAAACAATGTGTGTAAGTGCTACTGAGTCTGAGTATTGTAAAATTCCATACATTTTGCAAGATACTACAGGTGAAAAGGCTAAAGGAAATGTAGCTAATAGAGAGCACCATGAAACTTCCACAGTTGATTACTTACTTTAAGATAGACAGACAGACAGAATCCCCCGGCCATCACTGAGAGGAGTTGTACAGTCTTATGGACAGGGGGACAAAAGCGTTCTTGAGCCTGTCTGTGGAGCAGGACAGGGACAGCAGTCTGCCGCTGAATAGAGAAAATTCGGTAGATGTATAAGATGTCTTCTTGGCCTAAGGAGACACACACTTAGATAAGAGATATAAATTGTGACAGTTTAGATGAAATTGTAAGAACATTTAGTACATGTATTATTGGCTATGATTATATGAAAAAAGGACATGCAGGTTAGGTGAATCGGGAACTTGCCTGTGTAAATGTATAGTAGTTATTTTTCTGTATGTATTAGCTCAAGCCCCCTGCTCACTTGCACAGGAGGAGTGGGTATCCGTTTTATTCCTAGTCCCAAAATACTTTGCGTCAATTATGGGCGCGGTTTCTTGTTATTCCAGTGAGAAAGCACTTAATCCCTGAGAAATGGTGATAACATGTCATTGTTGTGTTCACAGCTTGTTTACGCTGCCTCCTAGTGGCCAAAGAAAACAGTTATTGAAGGTTTAAAAAGATCCTGGAATATATATTGAATATGAGGCTAAAAGTATGGTCTTCAAATTCATTCTCATTTTAGTTTAGCATTTATTTTCAATTAGTATTTTTCAGGCTGAATGTCTGTTTCTGTGTTTCAATTTAGAGTTTCTTTATTTTGTTATTCTTTATTTTGGGACGGCAGTTTGAATTACAAAACATACTAAATCAGTTTTATTTCCTCTGCCGCCCACAGATTTTTCTTTTTAATTTAGGAACTTTGTACATTTTTTGGGGAGGTTAAGTTGTGCATACAAGAGCAATGAAGATGTCAGGGGGAAACTTGAGAGAAAACAGAATAGAAATCAATGAGGTTTGCCCGGAGGGACCTCACATATTTGACCCACATGGTTCAGAATTTGACACCTTTTTTTGAAGACAAAGAGAAAAAGTAATTTTTTCCATAACATAAAAAATAATTTACTATGTATCTATTGTGTGCGCTTTATTACGAGCGAAAATCAAATCATCAGGACGTCTTGCCTGAAAATCAACATCTCCTTTAATTTGGAGTTTCATTTTTCACAGTTTTAGACACAAAACGAATGCTCTCTCAGCCAGAGCAACCTGAAATGAGTTACAAGTTGATCCTCTCCTTGCAGGTCCCAGTCGCAGATTCAAGAGGGTGGTGGAAACAATTCAGGCTCAGCTCCTGAGTACTCATGATCAGCCTTCTGTGCAGGCACTGGCTGGTAAGTAGCACACACACTATACACACACTCACACACAATACACGCACAGGAGTTTAGTTGTTTGTTTCACGTCTTCTTTCCCCTATTTTACCTCTGGCCCCTCAGATGAGAAGAACGGTCAGCTTTCCCGCCAGCCCAGCACTCCTTCGCGTCAGAACTCCCGACGTTCGGAAAGCGGATCGGAGCGGGAGCGGGGAGAGAAGGAGCGTGCGGCAGACGGGGGGAGCGGAAGCGGGAGCAGCAGCGGGACCGCCTTACAAAGGCGAGGGTCGGGGAAAGACAAGACCAGACTCCTCTCGTCGTCCAACGGGACGCAGTCTCATCCCTAAAAAGAATGTTGTGGAAGAGAGGCGAGGGTCATCCGCCGGGCCTTTTTCTCTTCCTTCCCTCAATCCTTCCCACATTCTTTCCTTCCCTATTTCCTTACTTCCTGCCTTGCTTCATACCATTATTCCAAAGCAATGGGATGGATGAGGGGGAAGTTTTTCCTTGAAGCTGATCTAGTGATATTCGGAGTAATCCCCACAAATGGCTGTTTTTAGCAGAAATGTATACATGTGGGGGTGGCGGAGGCAGGTTGTGCTGATCTTTAATCAGCCTTCAAGGGCAGCTTCGCCCCGGAGGGACGAGCCCTAAGACGGGATGTCCAAAAAGTCCCATTTTACCAGAGAAATACAGGAAAGGTTCACAGCCAGGGAAACTCTACTTCACCCACTCTGATGAATCAAGAAAGCACATGATCTCCCACCGACTAATCACATGCAACACGTGGTTCAAATCCAACAGGAAACCTCCATCAATGAGTCAAGTCTTTTTTTTTATATAGTTTTCTGACCAGCCAGCTGTCACCTGGATCATCAAGTCTCCTCAACACCACCTGACCTAACATGTGGAGTCACATGACAGGAAACCCGCTCTTCTCCTCACTTTCTTATTGAAGACAAACGTGTGTTCTCAAGCAAAGCAACAAAATGAGGATGTCTGTTGAGAAAGAATTACAGGAATAGACTTGATTGTTAAAGTGGATTTTATCAATAGATAATTTGTTAACTTAATGGTGTACTTTAACAATCAAGGAGTCTGAGAGCAGAGAAAGAAATGACGGAGAATGGATCTGACGTGGGCTACGTAATGTAGCCCTTCAGCTAGCTGAATATTGAAATAAGACAGACAACACAACTTTTCTTTGAGTGTTTGAGAAGCATACATTCCCACAATTATTTCTGAATTACACTGATAAAGCTATGATACCGTGTTGCCTTTAATGGAGGAGAAAAAGTGGATAGCTAGTTAGATTTAGAGGACACTAGTCATACCACAGTTAGAATGTCTCACAAGTGAAAACTCCCACTGGAGGAGAGCGAGATGAATAGATAGAGGGAGACTAAACAGAGGATAGCTAGCAACAGGTATCCATTTGGTAGCAAAGGAAGGAAAAACTAGCAGCAAAAAGCAAACTTAGCGATGGCAGTGAAAGCCAGTTCTGTTAGGTGAGTCTTTATCAATGCAACATTCATATGCCACATGTACATTGCTTTTCTTCTCCTGTACATTCTGGCTTTTAAGCAATCTCAAGTGCAACTCCACTGTAAAAGATATGGGACAAAGTCCACAGTGCATTCTAATGTTAGCCAAAGCTAATAAGTTAGCTTGTGAAACCCCTCCCCCGAACAGCAGCTGTCCAATCATGGCTTCGCAACCGTAACTAGGCAACGTTGGATTTCTCAACATGTTAAAGTGGTGTGTGTAAATGTTTTCTCTACCTTAGCTCAATAAAATGTATAAGCTATAGCTATCAAACAAATATTTAAGACCCCATTAAAGGTTCTCATTTTGATATGAGTCAGTTTGAGTGAGTTCTCTACCAAGTCATGGAGCTACCATTAGCTTAATTAGCTAGCTAGTTACAGCTGAAGAAATCAAATTGACAAAGGAGAGTTGTCATTTCAGCTGGCAAAATTAACAGTCGTAAACCAGAAAATAATAATCCCCTTTTGTCTACTTCTATCTGAAATTACGGACCGATTGTGTCAAAAATTGCCATTCTCTCGTATTCAGATGGCCCAAAGATAGCCTTGTAGTCACACAATTTAAATAGGCTAATTTAGCTACTTGTGCTCTGTTACATACTTAAATAGTTTTTTAACAAATGAAGCAAGATACAAAAAACTGTTTAGGCCTATAGCTGCTTTTTAAATTTGCTAAAATATTAGCATTTCTATAGTTCTTTTTAGCAACTTGGAGGTATCGTCACTGGATACGCTGACTCAAAATGGCTGACGTGTAATTGTTTTTTACGACTGTTGCTTGTGATTACAGTCTGAATTATATGATGTAAATGTGGTACAAGCCTTCATACGACTTCATACCCATTTGATTTGGCTAACTCACAATGCTAAATCCTCATATTAGCATCAGCCAAACTTTAGAATGCTTTTTTGTACTGGGGATTTTGTCTCATGGTGGAGTCACAAGGGACCACGTCACAACCACCAGTATGGAGAGGATGAATTATTACAGTGACCAATAACTCTTTCAATGTACATATGGGCATGTGAATATTGTATAAAGGACTTGAAAAAATTCAAAACCTATCCTTTAGCTGAGGCGAGAATTCAAGTCCATGTAGTTGAAGATGATGGAAAAGTGGAATTAGAATAAAGAGGCTGGTCAAACAGGACAAGCAAGCTTTTTAGACCCACCATTAGGCAACCGAAACCCTTCCTATGTTCCTTTTTGTTTGACGATAGATGCAAAAGGACGCAGGGCGACGCCAAAGCCCCAACTAAAGCCTCAGCCGTCTCTGCCTCTCTGAAAAGAGAGATAGAGGGAGGACAGAGAGACAAACAAATGATGTACTTTTCACAAGAGAGAAAAGAAATAGCAAGAACTCTAGTGTGTCTGTTATCATGAAAACACTGCACACATACTGCCTGGAGGGGGGGAGAGGAAACATGAAGCCACACATAAAGAATGAAATGTATCTTGTTTTATTTTTGACTTTCCACACCTTGTTTTTCTACTCTGCTCCTGTCTTTCTGTGTATGTGTTTTTTTTTTTAATGTTTCTGTGTTTGCCACCAGCAAAATAGAGGGCGGCGCCAACAATGTGAATGTCAAAACTCTTTTGAAATAATGTTAACATTTCTTTGTTCTATATATTTATTGAAAGTGTATTTATTCATCTATTTATTTATTTGCCATGTATTTGTTGAAAGTGTGATTTTTTTTCTTTTTATGAATGGAAAAGCGGTTGAGACAGGGAAATGTCACTTTCGAGATGCTGCAGAGCAAACCAGCTTTCCCTGAGAAAAAACGACTTTTTCTTTAACATTATGAAAATCGATGCTGCAAAAATACCTTCCATCTTTACATTTTTACCTGTTGAGTTGTTGTTTTGTTCATTTTGCACTATCGTGTTCACATTTTACGCACACACAGTGAGAGAAAAGCTTCATGTGGAGGACAAAATGCTCTTACCACCGGAAATGTATTCACTCCTTCATCTGTTCAGTTCATTTTGTTCAGTCACTCCTAAGGCGAAAAAGAGCAGGATGCTAAGCTGCTGAATATGTTACATGATTAGTGGATGGAAACAAGCATTCATTCGCACTTTCTTTTGCCGATTTTTGCTTAATTTGGTTAAAATTTGCGATACATTTGGACCTGGCCAATGCCGGTGAGTCATGGGTCCACCACTTTGATGTAGACTGAGATATCTCAATTCATGATCACCAGAGGATGAACCCTCCTGACTTTGTGGATCCTCTGACTTGTCATCTGGCAAAATCAAAAGTCAAATATGTCCAATATTTTTGGTTTATGATGAATACCTTCAAAACTGACATTCCCATCAGCCTCAGCTGTGCTTTGTGTTCAAAGCTAACTAGCCAGTGTTAAGATGCTAACAAGTTAAACTAAGAAGGTGAACATGGCAAACATGATACCCACTAAACATCTGTTAGCATTTAGCTCAAAGCACCGCTGTGCCTAAGTACAGCCTCACACAGCTAGCATGGCTGCAGACTGTTAGTATCTCAGAATGCGAGGTAATTCATTAACAGGGACTGCTAACACAAATGCATTTTCTTGTCATAGTCATTCCCTGTGAGACACTGTGTTTATTTGTGCCAACCAACACTCCATTCCTGATTGACTTTCAATAGTCTCTTTACACTCTGCACACTTAACTGAAACTGCTGAACAAGAATGGAAAAAACTATCCTTTTAAGTTTGAAAGACCAGTTTCTGTACTTTGATTGTCTTTCACAAATCATTGGAGCGACTGGAAAATGTGGTTAGCAATTGTAATTCGACATCCAACAATCTGTTTACACACATTACCCACACTTTAACATCCAAATGCAAACTGACCTTTTTCACAATTTCTTATCTCACAAATGGATCATAGTCACAGGGGAGGTTTTGGCATGTTTTCGGAATCATTTTAGAAAGTTTTGGGGAAACTATTGGCTTGGTGGACATAATCAAGCAAGATTTTCCATCTGTGCTGGTTTCCCCCCTCTCATGTAATCAGAGGCGTTCTCTTCCCTTCCAGGGGCTCAAAGTAGGATAGAGTCCGGCTGTGAGGCCACACACATCTGTAAGGTCAGGGAGGTTTAAAGTTACACACATATGTGAAAGAGAGTTATGTCAAAGTCTATTTCTTTTTTTAAACACAAGGTCAGAGTCAAGTTCACCTTACATCCACTTTTAGGAAAAACAAAGCTAGCTAGAGGATATACCGGTATATGGGAAGAGGAAAGAAAAAACATTTCTCAAGACTTTTTGCTCTACTTTGAGCAAATTTTGCATCAAAATCTATTCAAAGACACAACGGGACCCATGGCACATTGTGGTTGAGAGACTTCCCCGCTCGCAAAACTCTCCTATTGAAAGAAATCTCACCCCTCCCTCATTCCCCCTTTATCCCCCCTCCCCCCCATCCACCGATTCACTTTACATTTTCTACATCCCCCCATACCTCCTCTTTGTATCTCTTGAATCCTCCTCCACGCCCATTCATGTCCCCACTGCACATATCTCACCCGCTTATATAATCATCCCTTCCCCTTGTATACGTTTTATACACTGTATACTTCAACGCAGACGCTGTATACATTTGTATACACTGTATTCCTGTCTCTGTCTCCATTGTATGCCATCCATATCTATGTAGCGTTCACTATCTTTTATCGACACTGTAGTCACCGTACGACTCTTCCTCTCATCATTATTGCTCATTCTTCTTCTGCAGTTAGAATTGTACGACTATAATCTCTTGTCTCCCGCCCATATTGCCCCTCCACCCCTGCCCCGCCACACCCCACCCATATAAACACCCCCCCCCCCAACCCCCATCTTGTGAACCTCCACTCCACACCGTAGAAGGAGAAACTTGTGACGTCAGAAAAAAAATTGAGGGAGGTGTGTGGGGGAGGGTGGGTCGAGAAAACAGCTAACACGATTAATGATGACGACAACGACGAAGAGAAATGTCTGTAGTATAATTACAAAAAAGGAAAAGTGCACTATTATGACAATGATTATTATTGCCTGTGAGAAATACTGACCAATAAACAACAACAGAAATATATGCAGTTGTTTGTGTTCAGTTTCATTGTAAACTCAGAAAAATATTCTGTACGTATCCTTACCTGGAATGTTGGCAAAATTAGTATTATAGTTTTCGGTTCATAGAAAGACTTCAGGGGCAGAGCTGTAGCTACCACTGAGGACACTTCGGCCACGTCCTCGGTATGTTTCTGGAGCATTTAGTGTTTAGGTAGTTACATTGCACATTGTGTATTTAAAAGGTGATTCTGGCATTACTTAGACTCTATATATTTAAATAGTTCAACATTTTGAGAAATAAGTTTCCTTGGTAAGAGTCTGTAGAGTAAATATGAATCTACCGCTAGCAGCTGGTTAGCTAAGCTTAGCACAATAAAAACTGGAAACAGGAAACAGCTGGCCTGGCCTGGATTTGGTGGGAAAGGTTACAATCCGCATTCATTCTTGGGACAAATGACTCTGTAGTAGTCCCGGGTATTAATCGGCACCAGTTCCGATCGGCAGTGATGGAAATGAGACACCCAGGTCACATTTACGCCCCTTTTTTGGTGTGATACTATGTGACACATGTTGAAGTGAATATACAGTATATTAAATTAAATCAACAGGGAATTGGACAAATATCATAATTTATAAATGTACAAAACATACAAGTATATACATATATTTATTATGCTATTATGGGACGGCTGGTGTCAGAAGTGGGATCAAGACCTCTGCTTCTGTGTTTATCGCTCTAACTGGAGTTGCACTGTGGAGTGTCAAGCGCTCAAACAGCACTTAGATCATTATGTATTAAGAGAGAATGTACATAATATCTAGTGTTAACAGTTAAGTAAGTAACTTGGTTTAAGAAAGTAATCAAACATTCTAATCTGAAAATGTTATAAACCTTTTGGTGTAAACTACAGTCAAAACATTTGAAGGGGGGTACTCTGAACTCCTGATTTAAATCCTCCAAATTCAATGTGCAGAAGCGGAATGAAGAAAACCTGCAGACGGAGGTTGTAACGCAACCCACATGACCTGCATGTTCCTCTTTTAAAAAAATGTATCCTGCGTTTGTCAGAAGTGGGTGGGTCTTGATGACTGGAGTGTACTGCAGACAGAAATGGAAAGCGAAGAGCGCTCCCTCTGACAAAGTGTCCAGAGGTGTTTTTGTACAATGGAAGGTACGACAGCAAAGTGCACTTGTATTTGTATTAGATAAATTGCGTTACCCCACAGTCCAGTAGTTTATTTATTTATTACAATGCTATAATTGGGTAAGATTTTTCTAAAAGAACATTCTCAGTATTTAAACAAATATGATGGCACCTGTAGAAAGGTTGTGAAAGGTCTGTATAGATTTGACTGAACAAAACAACATGATTATTATTATTATTATTATTATTATTATTATTATTATTGATATTATTATTATTAATATTATTATTTAATCATACTACAGAACCACTACACTATCCAACCGTACAATATATATTACATAGATTACTGTCTTTCTATGTTATGTCTTTATTATATTATGCTACTGTATGATTCTGATTTGCATATTTTTGATATGTTTGATTATATTATATAGGCTATTTGTTATGTATGGATACTGATGTGTATGTATTAATCTATAGATATATGTAGCAATATACATATTTATGTAGAAATGCTAACCTATGCTACTATGGTACTTTAATTTATAAACTTACCTTACTTTATCTGAACATATATCTATTAGAACTAGTCATGGATGAGTAAAGAGAAGTTCCTGGTCAAAGCTACAGCGCATGCGCAAGTTAACGCCCACATGTACACAGCGACGGTTTGGCCCCCTATCTTTTCTACGAGTGCCTCATCTTCTCATTCTCAAACTATCTTTGTCCGCACTGATTGCCTCGCGGAAAACTGTGTTCCACTGTGAGCGCTCAGAGGCAGACTTGAGAAGAAGGGAGGGGTGCTAACAGACGTTTCTGGTTCAAACTTCTCAACGAGAAAACTCTTCGGAAGACACTTCAGGTACTTTTTAATCGTACTAATCAACTCTCTTTGAGCTGATAGCCCACCTTTTTATTAGTGTAATGTATTTGTTTGCTCTCTGGGCGCTTTTGTGCTTCGCGCGTGGTGGGAGATGTTGCCGAGCATGAATGGACCACTGTATGACTGAACAGTAGTGATATTACACTAGACTACTGTGCATGTATGCTAATACTCTGTACTTTGATGGAAGTATTGTACATTGTTTTGTATGTCTGGTTTGTATTACTTGTTTTGGTAGCTGGAGGTTTCTTTCCACCCACATGATGTGCACATGATGTGCTAGTGATGGAGAGCTACATGGTTGAATCGTAGAGTAACTATATATCCTTAAAGGAAGCTGCATAGTTTGGGCGTAGCTACATTCAAACAAGTGCTAGTGATTGGCTGTCAAATGTACTTGTTAACGTTACTTTGTATTTATATTGATACTTACAGCTAACGTTAAATATCCTATACATTCAAATATGGACATCTGTTGAACATGAAAGGCTACATCACATTCAGCAGCCGATGCCAGATAAGCTAATTATGGCTCTGCACACGCACTTAGATAGAAATGTGATGACAATAGAGCTAATTTCTAGTTAGCTAGGTCAATAATAGAAAACTATTTGTTTTTTTAAAGTTCCGAAGTGTTAAGTCTTTAACCAGTTTAACGCCATGGTGCCTCGATGAAGCAATAGTCTGCAAGCTATTTACTCTACAGTACACTAACTAATATTGTAGTGTATTAGTCCCGCCGCTGAGCCTGTCTGACTGCCTCTCCACTGCGGCAGGTAAAACCTGTTCGTTAACGTTGTGTTTCCCTGTGTTATAATGTGTTGTAGCTTTTCTAGAATCCATATATTATAATATAATTATAACTTCACTTACTTTAATCCAGTCGTCGTGAATTGAATTTTGCACATTTGAGCCACAATGATTTGTGTACACCTGCATGTATTCACTTATCAGATATATTGTTAGGCTACTTCTTATTGCTCTTTACTCTTGCAGTAATTAAAATATGTTTACGTGAAACCAATAGTTAATGTTCAAAGAGCAGGTTTAAAGATTTCCCAGTGATTTCTAGTATCCTCAAAGTCTCTTCTAACCATCTGGATTAGGAGACATATCTTGTCTGTTGCACGGTAAGAAAGATTTGTGACTTGTTTTCCAAGTTGCGACTTTTTCTTAATCCATACAAACATGGTAGCCAGAGATGACATATCTCCCTGCTCAAATTGTGTTACATGAACCAAATTGGCTAATTTTATTATCTGTTATAATTTGGTGTATGCATCTTTTACCCATTTTATATTTTCACACAAAATAAAATTATAACATTTGGCTTGTGTCATTTCCAGCTACCTGGCTAGTAAATCCAGTCACAACTTGAGAAACCAGTTTTATTTTATGAGATTTGGGCACTCAAAGGTTACTGTGACCTCACAAAACCGTTTAAGGCCATAACGCAAGAATTCCTTCGCTAAGTATGACAGAAATAATGATAACATGATGACCGCCATGAATGTAAACTGCAACTTGACTGGTTGGTGGAGGCATACAACCGCTAATCAGTTATTCTTATTTGTTTTGCGCTTTACATCCTTGAGAAGGAAGTCAGTAAAGATTGACCACTCTCTTGCAAGTTGCTAACTCCTCACTATATCAAATATAGGTACTGTCATTGTATTAAAAACCTCATCTAAATCTTTCGTAAATTTAACGGTTATGCTTTCACATAAACTTCCTGAAATCAAAGTCCAACACACCAACAGTACATGAAACCTGCCAGAGGTTATATCATGTAGTCTAAACAGAAAGTTTACACTTTTACTTTTACAGTGGCTGCGTAGGCTTGTTTCCTTCTCGTGTGATCCAAACATTTCTAATAACTCTAATGCGTTGTAAAGTCCAAAAGTAGGATTCCCAATATTAACATGTTTTTATCTAACCAAATATTCTGCTTCAAACTATATTTGTCAAAACAGTCAAACAAACGGTTTGCTTTCCTGCTTGTCGCACACAAAGGAAGTCACGCACGTGTATTAACGGGGGCGTTCTCGCAGCAATCTAACACCACCATAGATTATATTTATTTAACCACAATAACAAAGTTAGTGTGACGACGTCATGAAATATGGTGACTGACACTCAAAGCTTCATTCGAAAACCTCAATAAAAGCTTTGAATGTAAAAAAAGACCTCCGGTACAGCCCTGATCTAGTGCTAGTTAACACACACACTGTTCCTCCCACCTTCACTCTCTCTGTCTTTTCAGTAATACACACACAAAAATATTTGAACTAGCTGTGGGAAGTGCGAAGTATGCAGCACTCATAGTTTCAGTCAGTTGCTTGGCCGGACAGAGAGAAGGGGAAGAGATGACAGCGGTCTGCACACAGCTGATGAAAACACAAACACGACCTCAGGGACATTATATGTTGACCTACTTTCTATAGGACGTTTGACTGTAACTGTGTAATTGTCATGTCATCTTCCACAAAGTGCCAGAGGCCTCGTTCATCTGCAACAGCTGTGTACTCCGCCTTTTTAACAGTACAGGACACTGAACGCTCTCGGGCCTTCCTGCCCTGTCACACACACAAACACAAACACAGTATTCCTGTCCAAATGTATATATCCTGAAGCGGGATTAAGAATGTAAAGATGCAAAACCACCAACTGCTGAAAATAACATGGAGGTTGTACACGTCATAACATCTATTATGTTTAAGTGATGCTCAAAGCCAGGATTTGGTGGTACACTTGCCAGAAACTGTCATCTGAGTAAAATCAGTCCAAGTATGAGCACACCTGAAGATAAAGATGATGGCAGAGGACACAAGTTATACACAGAGTAATACGCACAAGTCTTAAGTTTCATTTTCAAAGATTAAATATTAAATATTAAATATTTTCTAATGTTAATGTTAGTTAATGCCTAAAGGTAGGATTGTTGTGACAATGGATTCTGCTTCAGGTTGCTGTTTGTCACCATCAGACGTGCAGCGTCTCTCTGGCACACTGGCCTCTTAACATACCTTCAGGGTGAGCAGTAACTCGGGCATGTTTATTATCCACATTCTGTCACTTAGTCTCACAGGCCTCCTTTTGGACTTGCTCACTTGGTAGGCTGGAGGCTGAATTATATGTTTTTTAATTTGATAAAGAAAGAGTCGTTGTTGTGACCTCCCCCAAATGATCTTGCAATGTTAGTTGAGGTCGTCATTACATCTACTCAGTCACAGTCAGTAGTTTTTATCATTATAAACAAAGTGTTTAACAATAAGAGAATAGTTTGTCCTGGATATACCTCTGCATCTTGTTACCAGATAGTTTGTTGAATCTGCTCATCAGTTAGTGACTTACATTCTCCGTGTTGATGCCAGAGCTTGTAGCTCATAAGTATTAAATAATTCATGTTGTCAGACTGATGCCAATGTTTGCTCAACAGCTGACTGCCCAGGCTGATGCATGTTGCACTGCGTCTCCTGAGCTGAACTGTTCATATGAACCCACAAAGAAGAACGACTTTCTATTAGTTTACCCATGACCTCTGCACAGTACAGTAATATAAAGACATATTGATATTTACTTAGTTACAGTGCACCTTATATTTCCCAGATACACGCTAAATGTTTAATGATTTTTGTGTAGATGTGGGTTGAAAATTCCCCCCAATATTTGGAGCTTGTATTTAAATTATACCTAGTGTATAACACAGCGTAGAATGAGCAGCTTTTACTTTGTGTTCCTGGTGCTGCAGTAGGATTCAGTGAGACAACAACATTCCACTGACACATTAAATTACTCAAGTATTGTCACACAGAGCGTTCATACAAGAGGCACAGCAAACACTGAGCTGCCTGCTGGCTTATAAAACTAGCTCTCATTAACCGATTATGTCATAAAAGTAATTATAAAAAATGGTTATTTAATACGGTTTATAATCAGTCACAAATGATGTCACCGTCCCAGGGAAGTGATGAACAATACATCCTGTGTGTAGACGTTCCTGTGTTAACTCTAAGTAACGATTCCTAAAATTAATACAAGGAGTGATATTGGTGTTAACGTTTGTGTTCACTTGTGTTTCTATAGCAATGGCGGAGGCCCACCAGGCGGTGGCATTCCAGTTCACCATAACGCCAGAGGGGATTGACCTGCAGCTGTCCTATCAGGCCCTGAATCAGATCTACCTGTCCGGAGTACGATCCTGGAAGAAACGAGTCAGCCGCCTGAGGGTGAGGATGATGGGATATCCCTGCGTGTGTACAGTGCTGTGTGTAATATTTAGGTTTGAGCCGAGCCAGTCAGTACAGTGAGGGTTGGGACGGGTTACACTGAGTCATGGTGCCCACTGTCCAGACATGATTAAATGACGGGAAAAATTTGTCGTAAAACACTTTTGCAATTTAGAAAAAAGACTGCTGTCTGGGATGCAAATCGTGTTTGGTCTTGTTTTTTTCTTCACGGGTAACTGGTAGGATACCAAACAGTTTGAAGATGAATGAATCCTGTTGACATTAGAATTCTAAATCAACACTTGCATGCTTTGCAGCTTTTTGTCTAATCATTGTGTTTTAAAGCCGATATTTCAGCACGGTTGCAGATAAAGATTAGGCTACACTAATATTATTAGTATTATATTATTTGCATAATTACATTCCAGTGGTGGCAGCATAAGAATCTTTCCAACTTGTGTGATCCAAGAAATTGTGTGTTAGTGTTTTTGAGTCCACATTTATATAAAAAAACTAAATTCAAAACATGTTTTATCCCATGAAATATTCAGCTTGAATCCATATTTGTTGGCGTCAAGCATAAAGAAAAACAAGACTTTTGCTCTCCTGCTTGCTGCACACAAGGGAGGCACGCCTTTGTATTCGCAGGGCGGTCCAGCAGCAACCTACACATTCCATTTATAAAACCTGAAGTGTTGTTTCCTCTTTGGTATCATAAAATATGTCAACAGACATTTGGAACTTCAAATGTAAAATTAAGAAATGACATTTGGTACAGCCCGAGTAACACAAAGAGACATGTTGCTACTTTGAGATATTTCTAGCTCTGGCACTATGGTTTTTGTTACCAGAATTTAATTTAAAGATGCAACCCTTACTTATTAATGCACATAAGTGCCTCAATTAAAGTCAGTTTTAGTTACATTAAAAATCACAAGTATGTTACAGAGGTTTGTACAAACCGTACAGCACACGACACGCGCTCCTTACACTCCCTGGAGGAAGAGGTCTGGATGTAATTTGTGAGGAAGGGAGCTAAATGCAGAAGGCTTATTGCACAGTGTAAATTCCCATGTGTATAGGTTAGGAGCAACATGTACTGACATGCATTTTTGCCCCTGTGTTATGTGCATGTGCAGTTGTGTGTTGTTGCACTCTTTACTAATCCTGCCGCTCTATGCAGGTGAATGTTGTCAGGCCACACAAATGTCAAAATATGAAGTCTACGATACTAATATAGCATGTTTACCTTTTGGGGAATAGTGTATTTGAAGAAATGACACCGCTGTTCAAACATCTTGGGTTTGAAGAATGAACTCAGTGTACACACTGTGTTGGATCAAGTGGATACAAAATATAATGTGATCTTGTCATACATTTTTGGATAAAACGTGTAGTGACAACGCTAAGGGAGAATCAGCTTTCAAACCTCCACATGTTTCTGAAAGAATCCTCTGTTCTCAGCTGTTTTCCCCAATGAAAAAAAAGGGGAAATGTTTCTCTGATACCTCTTTGTTTCTTCTTCTGTGGTACCAGAACAGGGTGATCAAGGGAGTGTACCCTGCCAGCCCTTCCTCCTGGCTCTTTGTCGTCATAGGGATCCTGGCCACCATGTACATGCGCTCGGATCCCAGCATGGGGCTCATCACCAAGATCCAGCAACACCTGCCACTGAGGTACATGACATGACTTTTCTTTTGTCTTTTACATAAAAGGTTGATGATCCAGAAGTTTGATGTCCTTCTTCTGTGGTTCTCTGAGAGCCTTTCGCAATCAGCTGGAAGTTGTTATGACAACAGCAGCATCTTGGTATTTCCATGTGGTAACTTCCTAAATCCAGTGACTCAACGAGGATGACGTAGTTTTCCACCCATGGATAGAAATGATGAGTTCTTATATAAGCCCATTATAAAAACTCAAACATTAAAAACGGGCTGATCTTTTTGATATTTTGCAATGTTTACATTCTTTAAAAGGATTTTACAGTTACTATGCCATCTGCTTCTCTGACATGCCATGATGGATGCAGATAAGAAACAGGAAACGCATGAATGTTCACTCTTTCCATCTATTGTATCTTAAAGGGCTACAAGTAACAATTAATCTGCTGTTTATTTTCTAGATTAATCGTTTTGTCTATCAAATGTCATTGGAATAGTGAACAATGTTATTTCCAGTTTCTCAGAGTCCAACGTGATGTCTGGAATGTTTTTGTTTCATCCGTCCAAAACCCAAAGATATTCACTTTAATGTGATAATAACAGAAAAGCAGTAAATATCCATATTGAAAGACTGAAAATGGCATTTTATCCTGTTTTTATGCATGAAAAATTACTTTAAATATATATATATATATATTATCAATAATCAAAATAGTTGCCGATCATTTTTCTGTTGATTGACTAATCAACTAATCGTTGTAGCTCTAGTATCCTACCTTATTTTACATTGTCTAACAGCTGTGTGTGTGTGTGTGTGTGTGTGTGTGTGTGTGTGTGTGTGTGTGTGTGTGTGTGTGTGTGTGTGTGTGTGTGTGTGTGTGTGTGTGTGTGTGTGTGTGTGTGTGTGTGTGTGTGTGTGTGTGTGTGTGTGTGTGTGTGTGTGTGTGTGTGTGTGTGTGTGTGTGTGTGTGTGTGTGTGTAGATAAGTTGCAGTTTGTCCGCATGAGAGCACTGACGGGTTTATTTTTACACTGAGAAATGTTCCACTTCGTCTATATCCTGGTCACAATAAAAAAAAAAAAAAAATCAGTATCATTGTCAGATTTTCAAACCCCAAAATATCAATATCAGTATCTTCCACAAAAATCCTTTGTCTGTTGAGCTATACTTGACAGTGCTGCCAGCTGAAAGTGACAGCTCCACTTCCAGTCTGTGAAGAACAGACATCAGGAACGAGGGTTGACTAATCTAAACAAACACGACTTCTTGGCAGTGAGTGTGTAGTGTGTAGTGTGTAGTGTGGGTGTGGTACTGCTGGTTGAACTCTGCCCTACTTCCCTACCAGTCTATTCACTAACTGTTTTAGATACTTAACACACATCTGACTCACTCTCTGCATCGCACCTGCACACATTCCACCCTGATAATATTCATTCTGAAATACGTTTTTTAAATGTGTGTGCATATGTTTATGACCTATAAAAGAAACGGGCAGGGTGGAGGTGACAGACTGTAAGCTGTGGCATGTCTCACATGTCTTGTTTGACGACACGGCCGGTTTTAAATTACAGCTCCAGTTTAAAGGCCAGTCTGATGAGCAGGAGCTTGGCATGTGATTGTTCCTTATCTCAATCAATATATGTTTATTGAAAACAGCATGGTGGCTTCTGTTTATGGCTATATAGCCACTGCAAAAGAGAAGTTTTTAGTTTTATTTTATATCTGATATGTAAGTTTCCGTAAGTCTTGACGATGACACTTTTATACAGACTAAATGCATTTGATCTGTTCATACCACATATTATTACTCATGTTTCTACATGTGTCGCTTTAAGTGATTCTGCTGATATGTCTCAAATTGTCTTCCTCACTTGCCCAGCAGATGTTGCTGTTACACTTCCTTAGTGTTTCCTCACGAGTGACACGTTACATGAGGAGTGTGCAATGGATATAGAAACTCGCACATTTCTTTTGTTTCAGTTTTGCTACAGAAATCCATCATTTATTACATTACAGTTCATTTAGCTGACACTTTTGTCCAAAGCGACTTACAATAAGTGCAAACAATCGTGGGGATACAACTTATCTTTAGCTACTGAAGTGTGTGACATACTTCTCTTTTTAATATATATTAAAGTATGACCTTAACATGCCTCAGTTGGACCTCCTGTGCCTGGACAACTAATTTCACTCAGTGTTTAAATTATACTGCCAATTTCTAGTTTTAGGATGTTCTTTAGCTACTTTCAGTAATATTTCAGAAATAATTTGTTTTTCAAATGTGTTTTGTGTTTTGTATGTTTATTTTGCTCCTACACTCTAATATGAACCCTTATGCATCACTAGTGACATTTTTATTTTTGACCATTTTGGTTGTGTTAATGCATATGCCATACACTTCGGCAAGGTTGGGAGGTTTATTTTTAAAATGTAAAAGTACAACCTCAGCTCTGATAATAAGTCCATAATAGAGTGTGTAGTCAAAATACAGGCAGTCAGAGCCTGAAGGTCAAAAATGCCTACATTGAAACTCACGTATTTTGATCCCACAGCCGTGATGCTATTGTATCAGGCTCTCAATCTAGAGACCTGGCTTCAAAATAGTTGTTTTTACTATTTTCTATCAGATTGAGCCATTTTCTCATTTTGCTCCATGGGGCAAATACGTGCTATTTCCCTGGTTTCCGCTCGGGGCATTGTTGATCTATTATGTGTTTGATGCAATGCATCAAAGTCAATGTTGTTGCTAATCATTGACATAACCCAGACTGTCAAAAACATATTCTCCCGAGCATTTAGTATACAGTTATTCAGATTTTTTTAACATAAAAAACAGCAGTGGCATTATGTAAACAAACTAGCATTCAAAGGATTGAAATCATGTAAATAATTGGTAGTTATGATCAGGACTGATGTTGGTTTCAAAATGTCAAATCATTTAAAGAATACAATTTATTAAAAATTGCTGCATGTTTTTTTCTTTCTTTCTGTCATCTTAGGACATCAGAGCAACTTTATAAAAAAAAAAAAGGGTTAAAATGTGTGAAGAAGTGCTGCATTTTTTTAACACTAAGAGATACTTGCATAGTAAGCTAGTAATTGTTATTTCCCACTTCCTTCTATCCAGTCTCCATGTGTCGCTCAGTGCTCAGGGTCAGACCATGCTGTCGGCGCTGCTCTTCAGCACTCTGCTGTGGCTCTCCCTTATCCTCGCGCTCAGGTTCTGCCTCAAACTGCTTCTCTCCTACCACCAGTGGATGTTCGAGCAACACGGTCGAGTTTCCAACACCACAAAAATCTGGGTGGTAAGCCATGCTTTAAGTTGGTACCACAGAGTCATGGACACACATTTAAATGACACCACGCACATGATGCTTTAAAAAGACAGTTTAAAGACGATCATATTGTTACCTATAATCCCTAAAAATATGTTGAAATTGTTGACAATCTGTCATATATTATATGTCTGCTATATTACTGTCTGTTGTATGTTAAAGTGTCTCTAAAAACCTGCCTTCTCTGTCTCTCTCAGACTCTGCTGAGGTTGTTATCAAGCAGGAAGCCTCTGCTGTACAGCTATCAAACCTCCCTGCCTCACCTTCCTGTTCCTCCCATCAAAGACACACTGAGCAGGGTGAGCGGACACACATGCTGAGATATTTTCATGGACTCACACTTGTCTGCAGTATCTATGATTATACTGAATATATAATTGTTTAAACAAAGAAATTAAATTGCAGATCAGAAATTGATAAATTTTTAAATCAAAACCACAGAAGCAGATTTTGAGTGATCCTGTCTTCTCTCTCTCAGTATCTGAAGTCAGCGCGCCCTCTGTTGACGGATACCGGGTATGAACGAATGACTGATCTGGCCAATCAGTTCGAGTCTAACCTGGGCAACCGCCTGCAACGCTACCTGAAACTCAAAGCTCTGTGGGCCACCAACTATGTAAGTGTTCTCCATTGCACACTAGAGCTGGAACAATCATTCGAACAATCGATTAGTTGACATGACATAAATTAAATGTGAACATTTTCTGGTTTCCTCAGTGTCTTATAGTAAACTGAATATCTTTGGATTTCGGCTGTTAATTGAATAGAACACTAAATATCTCGACTTAGCCTTTGTGAAAAAGTCCAGGCCATCTTCACTATTTTCTGACATTTAATAGACCAATAGATTAATAGATGAAGCCATTAATCGTGAAAATATATTTAAAAAAAAGCGCTATATTTGTACTGATATTTAGCACAGAATTGTGTAATGCTTGGATACATTCTAATTTAAACACTCAAGTGTAGAAGAAGTGAATTGTTTGTCTAGTTTATTTTTGAGTAAGCAACTTGAATGTCCTGTTTGTGGTTCCAGGTGAGCGACTGGTGGGAGGAATACATCTACTTGAGGAGCCGAGGTCCCATAATGGTCAACAGTAACTACTATGGCATGGTAACCAGCTGCCTTTTCACAGTATTACAGCTTAGATAAATGTATTCTGTGTTACATCTTTTTATACGAAAGCATCTCTTTTTTATGTTTCTCTACCTCTGTTCATGCTTACATCTTCTTCCACCCCCCACTGAAACTACCTCCTTAGATCTCTTAACAATCTTCATCATCTAAGATAATTGTATAACATTTTACTCTTCTTTCTTTTGCCTTTCAAAGCATAAATCTTGAAAGCCTATTGTTGTTTATTCTAATGTCCTGTGTGTGTGCTGCAGGACTTTCTGTATGTGACCCCGACCCCGGTGCAGGCAGCCAGGGCAGGCAACACCATCACTGCCCTGCTGCTCTACCGCCGCAAGGTCAGCCGGGAGGAACTCAAACCGGTAAGACCAGCATGAACTGTTGCATTGTGTGTGTTTTGTGGGAAGGATGGCATGTCTGGAACGAGACCGTGTAGCCATAATGTCTCTGTAGTTATAAATTGTAAGCAAGGACTTTTGGTGATATCAGTGCTGAAATCAATAGTCATTAAGGAGACGAAGGAGAAGTGATGAAGAGCAGTAATTGCTCATTTTAAGTTTGGAAGTGACCTGGTCTCTTGAGGCAAGAGGCTAAAAGTAGTTTAACCTCTTAACCACAAAGAAAGACAAAACATTGTCACACAAAGGATCTCGTTTGATGCAAAACTTCCTGCTGTTGAGTATAAATACACACAGGTGAAATGTATTGTACTATATTAATTCAGCCAGTAGAGGCGAACAAGAAGACGGAGTGGATTAAACATTCATTCAGTATACTCTTCATCCAGCGGTGTTGGATGATTATTTTATTAATGTGGCAACAAAAACATTTCTGCAGATCATTTTGTGAACCAGAAGGAAATTCTTAGAGAACATGAATTAGTAAAATATTCAGAGCTCACGCTCTGTGATCTTTCTGCTCACCAGCTTTGGCCCGTATTCACCAGCATTAAGCTGCAGATGTTAGCGTGATGACTCGCTAAATTAAGATTGGGAACATTATACTTTCATGCATTAACATTGGGAAACACATTTTTTTCGATGTTATTTTATTTCTATGCCATTAAATATACATTCCTGAAGCGAGCATTAAAAACAAGCTAATATATACTTTTCATTTAAATTTAAATATCAAAAACATAATGGCTTATTAAACAATGTCAGCTAAACTGCAAATGGTCAGTCAAAAAAAGACCTACCTGCTAATCAGCGTTACTAAAGTAAAGAAGTATTCTTAATATATGGCCTGCAGTCATGCTTCTATATGCATAACGGTCTTCTCTTTGAGCCTAGAAAAAAACACTGTTACAATAAACGTTGCATATTAATAATAGATGTGTGTCTTTATGTGTCAGAGCCGTGTTCCAGGCACCGTCATCCCTCTGTGTGCCGCTCAGTGTGAGAGGATGTTCAACACAACACGCACACCAGGAATCGAGACAGGTAACACACACACACACACACACACACACACACACACACACACACACAGAGCAAATGATAGAAAGGTCTGATGATCATCCTCCTTTCCTCCACAGATGTGCTCCAGCACTGGCAGGACAGTGAGTTTGTAGCAGTGTACCACAAAGGACGCTTCTTCCGCCTGTGGGTGTACTGGGCAGGCCGCCTGCTGTCTCCCAGGGAGATCGAGCACCAGATTCAGAGGATCCTGGATGACCCTTCTCTGCCGCAACCGGGAGAGGAGAAGCTGGGAGCTCTCACTGCTGGAGACAGGTAGGAACAATAGGGTGGTGCTGGAATGTATTTGTGAATTTTGAACTTAGCGGTTAATATTTTATTCAGTAGTATTTGCTTTCATTGTACATCCGTATTATGGCTGTACCAAATCTCTCTTTTTTTTCTTTCTTTTTACATTTAAAGATTACATTGAGGTTTTCGAATGAAGCTTTGAATGTCTGTAGTCTGTAGTATTTCACCTGCCAGTATTCATCACCTTTTTAGAAAAATAAAAATAAATCCTCAAAATCCACAACTTGAATAAAGTCATTCATCGGATTAAATTAGTTAGTCCTTTTTATTTTATTTAAACTCGACGGGTTTTACTCCTTGTTGTGTGCGTCTAACAAACAGTTTTTTGACCGCAGTGAAAATGTTGTTTTTAGAAAGGCTAAACGCCACAAATATGGACTGAAGCAGATTATTCGTTTGAGACATTTTTTTTGTGGATTTTTTGAACAATAAAATCTATCAAAACAACAGAATCAAAACTGTTTTTAAGTCAAACCAAAATTGGACAAAACAAATGAGATCAACCTTGTGAGTAGCATTTTAGTCTGGTCTTTGGGCATTTTGACTAGAAAAAATGGTATAACGATGATTTTTACACCACATAAGCCATGTTTTTCTATGGAAAAGGTAAAAGAATAAGGATTTTATGGCGACTGTTGACGGTTCATTCACCTTCATTGTAGAAAATGCAAAGTCTAAGTTGCTGAAAATTGTTACTTTACTATGTATAATAGTCATTACCGTATTACCTCTGGTATAAGCACAATCCCCCCCCACCCCTACCCCCCGGCAATGGTAGAGTCCCCTCAAAATTGTAGCTTATTAGTGTAAGTGTTAAGGGAAGAGGTCTGAACTTCACCCGTGGCCCGGAGGGAAGACTCTTTTTCCTACGACAGTCTCTGTGTCCGTCTCTGTGTCTGTCTCTGTGTCTGTCTCTGTGTCTGTCTGTGTCTGTCTCTGTGTCTGTCTGTGTGTCTGTGTCTGTCTCTGTCTCTGTGTCGGTCTCTGTGTCTCTCTGTCTCTCTGTCTCTGTGTTTGTCTCTGTGTCGGTCTCTGTGTCTGTCTCTGTGTCGGTCTCTGTGTCTCTCTGTCTCTGTCTCTGTCTCTGTCTCTGTGTCTGTCTCTGTGTCTGTCTCTGTGTCTGTCTCTGTGTCTGTCTCTGTGTCTGTCTCTGTGTCTCTCTGTCTCTGTGTCTCTCTGTCTCTGTGTCTGTCTCTGTGTCTGTCTCTGTGTCTCTCTGTCTCTGTGTCGGTCTCTGTGTCTCTCTGTCTCTGTGTCTCTCTGTGTCTCTCTGTGTCTCTCTGTCTCTGTGTCGGTCTCTGTCTCTGTGTCGGTCTCTGTCTCTGTGTCGGTCTCTGTGTCTCTCTGTGTCTGTGTCTGTCTCTGTGTCTGTCTCTGTCTCGGTCTCTGTGTCTCTCTGTCTCTGTGTCTGTCTCTGTGTCTCTCTGTCTCTGTGTCGGTCTCTGTGTCTCTCTGTCTCTGTGTCTGTCTCTGTCTCTGTGTCGGTCTCTGTGTCTCTGTGTCTCTCTGTCTCTGTGTCTCTCTGTCTCTGTGTCTGTCTCTGTCTCTGTGTCGGTCTCTGTGTCTCTCTGTCTCTGTGTCTGTCTCTGTGTCTGTCTCTGTCTCTGTGTCGGTCTCTGTGTCTCTGTGTCTGTCTCTGTGTCTGTCTCTGTGTCTGTCTCTGTGTCTCTCTCTGTGTCGGTCTCTGTGTCTCTCTGTCTCTGTGTCTGTCTCTGTGTCGGTCTCTGTGTCTCTCTGTCTCTGTGTCTGTCTCTCTGTCTCTGTGTCGGTCTCTGTGTCTCTCTGTCTCTGTGTCTGTCTCTGTGTCGGTCTCTGTCTCTGTGTCGGTCTCTGTCTCTGTGTCGGTCTCTGTGTCTCTCTGTCTCTGTGTCTGTCTCTGTGTCGGTCTCTGTCTCTGTCTCTGTCTCTGTGTCTGTCTCTGTGTCTGTCTCTGTGTCGGTCTCTGTCTCTGTGTCGGTCTCTGTCTCTGTGTCGGTCTCTGTCTCTGTGTCTGTGTCTGTGTCTGTGTCTGTCTCTGTCTCTTCTGTGTCGGTCTCTGTGTCTCTCTGTCTCTGTGTTTGTCTCTGTGTCGGTCTCTGTGTCTGTCTCTCTGTCTCTGTCTCTGTGTCTGTCTCTGTGTCTGTCTCTGTGTCGGTCTCTGTGTCCTGTCTCTCTGTCTCTGTGTCTGTCTCTGTGTCTGTCTCTGTGTCGGTCTCTGTGTCTGTCTCTGTGTCGGTCTCTGTGTCTCTCTGTCTCTGTGTCTGTCTCTGTGTCTCTCTGTCTCTGTGTCTCTCTGTCTCTGTGTCTGTCTCTGTCTCTGTGTCGGTCTCTGTGTCTCTCTGTCTCTGTGTCTCTCTGTCTCTGTGTCTCTCTGTCTCTGTGTTTGTCTCTGTGTTTGTCTCTGTGTCGGTCTCTGTGTCTGTCTCTCTGTCTCTGTGTCTGTCTCTGTGTCGGTCTCTGTGTCTGTCTCTGTGTCTCTCTGTTTCTGTGTCTGTCTCTGTCGGTCTCTGTGTCTGTCTCTGTGTCTCTCTGTCTCTGTGTCTCTCTGTCTCTGTGTCTCTCTGTCTGTCTCTGTGTCGGTCTCTGTGTCTCTGTGTCTCTCTGTCTCTGTGTCTCTCTGTCTGTCTCTGTGTCGGTCTCTGTGTCTCTCTGTCTCTGTGTCGGTCTCTCTGTCCTCTCTGTCTCTGTGGTCTCTCTGTCTGTCTCTGTCTCTGTGTCGGTCTCTGTGTCTCTCTGTCTCTGTGTCGGTCTCTCTGTCTCTCTGTCTCTGTGTCTCTCTGTGTCTCTCTGTCTCTCTGTCGGTCTCTGTCTCTGTGTCGGTCTCTGTGTCTCTCTGTCTCTGTGTCTGTCTCTGTGTCTCTCTGTCTCTGTGTCTCTCTGTCTCTGTGTCTGTCTCTGTCTCTGTGTCGGTCTCTGTGTCTCTCTGTCTCTGTGTCTCTCTGTCTCTGTGTCTCTCTGTCTCTGTGTCTCTGTGTCTGTCTCTGTCTCTGTGTCGGTCTCTATGTCTCTCTGTCTCTGTGTCTCTCTGTCTCTGTGTCTGTCTCTGTGTCTCTCTGTCTCTGTGTCGGTCTCTGTGTCTCTCTGTCTCTGTGTCTGTCCTCTGTGTCGGTTTTCTGTCTCTGTGTCGGTCTCTGTCTCTGTGTCGGTCTCTGTGTCTCTCTGTCTCTGTGTCGGTCTCTCTGTCTCTGTGGTCTGTCTCTGTCTGTCTCTGTGTCTGTCCTCTGTGTCTCTGTCTCTGTGTCGGTCTCTGTCTCTGTGTCTGTCTCTGTGTCTGTCTCTTGTGTCTGTCTCTGTGTCTGTCTCTGTGTCGGTCTCTGTCTCTGTCTCTGTGTCGGTCTCTGTGTCTCTCTGTCTCTGTGTCGGTCTCTGTCTCTGTGTCTGTCTCTGTGTCTGTCTCTGTGTCGGTCTCTGTCTCTGTGTCGGTCTCTGTGTCGGTCTCTGTCTCTGTGTCGGTCTCTGTGTCTGTCTCTGTTTCTGTCTCTGTGTCGGTCTCTGTCTCTGTGTCTGTCTCTGTCTCTGTCTTCTGTCTCTGTGTCGGTCTCTGTCTCTGTGTCTGCTCTGTCTCTGTGTCTGTCTCTGTGTCTGTCTCTGTGTCTGTGTCGGTCTCTGTCTCTGTGTCTGTGTCGGTCTCGTGGTCTGTCTCTGTGTCTGTCTCTGTGTCTGTCTCTGTGTCTCTCTGTCTCTGTGTCTCTCTGTCTCTGTGTCTGTCTCTGTGTCTGTCTCTGTGTCTCTCTGTCTCTGTGTCGGTCTCTGTGTCTCTCTGTCTCTGTGTCTCTCTGTGTCTCTCTGTGTCTCTCTGTCTCTGTGTCGGTCCTCTGTCTCTGTTCGGTCTCTGTCTCTGTGTCGGTCTCTGTCTCTGTGTCTGTCTCTGTGTCCGGTGTCTCTGTGTCTCTCCTGTCTCTGTGTCTGTGTCTGTCTCTGTCTCGGTCTCTGTGTCTCTCTGTCTCTGTGTCTGTCTCTGTGTCTCTCTGTCTCTGTGGCGGTCTCTGTGTCTCTCTGTCTCTGTGTCTGTCTCTGTCTCTTGTCGGTCTCTGTGTCTCTGTGTCTCTCTGTCTCTGTGTCTCTCTGTCTCTGTGTCTGTCTCTGTCTCTGTGTCGGTCTCTGTGTCTCTCTGTCTCTGTGTCTGTCTCTGTGTCTGTCTCTGTGTCTGTCTCTGTCTCTGTGTCTGTCTCTGTGTCTCTGTGTCTGTCTCTGTGTCTCTCTCTGTGTCTGTCTCTGTGTCTCTCTGTGTCGGTCTCTGTGTCTCTCTGTCTCTGTGTCTGTCTCTGTGTCGGTCTCTGTGTCGGTCTCCTGTGTCGTCTCTGTCTCTGTGTCTGTCTCTGTGTCGGTCTCTGTCTCGCGTCGGTCTCTGTGTCTGTCTCTTGTCTCTTGGTCGGGCTCCCTCTGTCCTGGTCTCTGTGTCTGTCTCGGTCTCTGTCTCTGTGTCGGTCTCTGTCTCTGTGTCTGTGTCTGTCTCTGTCTCTGTCTCTGTGTCGGTCTCTGTCTCTGTGTCTGTCTCTGTGTCGGTCTCTGTGTCTGTGTCTGTCTCTGTGTCTGTCTCTGTCTCTGTCTCTGTGTCGGTCTCTGTCTCTGTCTCTGTGTCTGTCTCTGTGTCTGTCTCTGTGTCTGTCTCTGTCTCTGTCTCTGTGTCTGTGTCTGTCTCTGTGTCGGTCTCTGTCTCTGTGTCTGTCTCTGTGTCTGTCTCTGTGTCTGTCTCTGTCTCTGTGTCTGTCTCTGTCTCTGTCTCTGTCTCTGTGTCGGTCTCTGTCTCTGTGTCGGTCTCTGTGTCGGTCTTTGTCTCTGTCTCTGTCTCTGTGTCGGTCTCTGTCTCTGTGTCTGTCTCTGTCTCTCTGTGTCTGTGTCTGTCTCTGTCTCTGTGTCTGTCTCTGTGTGTCTCAAACTAATGTATTTTTCACCACAATGCGGTGTTCCATTAATATATTTTGGACATTCATGAACGTTCGCAAACTTCACTTAAATTGATCGGAACATTATTTTATATTTGTAACATTTCAAATCTTCTTAGATTGTCTTGCCAGTTGAATGGACACAGATTGTATTGTTTGCGGGTGCATGTGTGTATAAAGTATATGGAGCGATGATCATAATAATATTGAGTCTAGTCTAGGGTTTCACCGTTTGTGTGTCACCTCCTCCCAGGGTTCCTTGGTGTCAGATGAGGAAGCAGCACTTCAGCTCCGGCATCAACAAGCGCTCACTGGACTCCATCGAGAGGGCAGCCTTCTTCGTGACCTTGGACGATGAAGATCAAGGCATGAGGGGAGAGGACCCAGTGGGAAACTTGGACCGCTACGCTAAGTCCCTGCTGCATGGGAAATGTTACGATAGGTGAGGAAGACGCACATAAAATAAAAAATGGGCATTTATAGTCATACTTGGTCAGCCTTCAAAACTGTGAAGCAGCCTACAAGGATCTCTTTGGAACGGTCCATATTTCTCAGTAATCAAACTCCTTTACATGCCTGAAGCAAATGTAATAAAGAAAACAATATTAAGATAAACTAAACGGTTCAGTTTACATTGTCTAATATCATACCAACAAAATGTTCTGTCAACCATCTCAGACAATGAACAAGTCAAAAACAACACATTAAAGATATATTGGTGAAGGATTGTTGCAAAATACACACATTTGCAGAATTATCCCAAAAGTAATTACGAATTTATGTGCACGTTTCGCATTCTCTGCTATGTTTTGCGAAGGGCGGGGCTTTGCTCCGACACACATACAAACGCGTGCGCACACACCTACAGTCAGAGACAGAGCGGAGGAACGGAGAGGAGGGAACTAAATAGAATCCGCGCCATTTCCCCCCCCCAACCCCCCCGTCCGCCCCGTCGAAACAATTGGCAATTTGAGATGAATGCACGCACGCCAATAATATGATAAAAATAAAATAGAATTCAAAGCTATGATAAACAGTAATAGTAGTAAAACAGCATGACATAAAAGCTAGATGATAAAATAACAGTAAAATATGACAACATTTTACAACTATGGCCTGTTGAGACCTGTTAGTTGAGTATTACAGCCGTATTTGAGATGTTCCTTATTTTTATCATAAGTTGCAACTAAGCTCTAACTGGCAAAATAATGTTTTATTAGCAACGCATCAAAAATAGCAAAATTGTAGTTTATTTGCCTGATGAAGGTCAAGTATGTACACACGCTGCTAATATACATTTTAAGACAGTGTTTGATAGCTTGTTTGCAACATTTGAGCTATTCGTCCCTCTCGCCTGTCTTTTTGTTCAGCTGACATCAGATGTGAACATGCCTGATTCTTTTCACTCTGGTTCTTTATTAGTTTTGGAGCAAGACTTATTTAGACTAATGCATCCTGACTAAATGTGTTCTGTCAGAGTGGCAATTAACATTTGAATGATTATGTGTTTATCTTTTGGATGAGAAGACAACATACACTTTGATCCACTGGAGGATTGCAACCACCTCCTGCACATAGAAACGACAAGAGGAAATTGGTCATTACTCTATCTGATAATATCACACATGCAGTCTCGAGTGTCGGACTGAAAACCCATTAATACTAAAGATGTACAGTGCTGCACTCCATCATAATAATCATAAATTGTATTTGTAAAGCCCCTTTCAAAGCCTTCAAAGCAATCTCAAGGCGCTAAAAAACGGCAAAGAACAACAGGAGAAGCGGCGAACAAGCAGCGCCAGCGTCCTCTCCTTCTCATTTTCTCTCTATACTGTATTTGTTTAAAATTCTGACATCCATACTGTAGTGTAGTATTCTGTTAGGGCAGCTGGATTTTGTCTCCACTTTGTTGGTCTGACCCTCACGTTAAAGGAAACTAAATTGGGAAGGAAACTTGATGTTTGCTGCTTTTTCTTTCCTTTTCCTTATTTCTGATTTCCTCCACAGTTCTGTTGAAAGTGTATATTGGTGAAGGATTGTTGCAAAATACACACATTTGCAGAATTATCCCAAAAGTAATTACGGCAGGATTCTCCTTAAATGCCAGTTCAGAGCTGTGGCCAGGACAGAAGGAGGAAGATATGAGACGACGTGAAACCTTGGTGTCATTGTGAACATGCTGAAGTTGGCATTAACAGCCCCCACAGATCAGCTAGCATGGCTGTAGACTCTTTGTCTTGTTTTAAAATAGCCATTGTAGCTAGCATGTGCAAGACATGATCTACCTATTCTGTCTGCATGAAGCACTACTTACCCCTTCTGTTAATAGCAGTGAACATAATTTGAAATAACCTGGGGAAAAAGTTCCTAAAATATTTCTTATCACCGACTATTTTCATGAATATTGACTTGGACATTTTAATTAATTAGATTATTATTAGTACACAATCTACACAAACAATTAGCTGTTTTCTATTGTAAATACACAGTAACATTTTTGCACTTTTCTCCAACCGATCTCCATCTTCCTTGTGTCTTCCCTCAGGTGGTTTGATAAATCCTTCTCCATTGTGATCTACAAGAATGGGAAGAGTGGACTGAATGCAGAGCACTCCTGGGCTGATGCACCGACAGTGGCTCACCTTTGGGAGGTGTGTGTGTGTGTGTGCGTGTGATTGCCTCTTTTCTGAGAAATGGCTGTGTTTACAGGACTAGAAAAGAAAAAGCAGCACAGATAATGATGTGAGCTGTCACCACAGCTGCTGAGCATGATGTCACTGCTGCTACATAATAGTGATGGTATTTTGTAATGAAATAAATAAAAACACAGATCCCACTGGGAGATAGCTGTGTGTTGGAGAACATCTGACAGCTTCATTGAAATGACAAGACACAGGAATTCATAAAAAACATCTAAAGTGCATGGGAGTACATTTACTCAATATCTCTAAATATTGACTATCAACTCTAATTACAAATGTTTGCTACTATAGTTGAGCATTTCCATTGTATGCTCCTTTTTGTACTCCACCACCTCTCAGAGGTAAATATTGTACTTTTTACTCCACTACATTTATCTGACCTCCTTAGTTACTTTTTTTGATTGTAATTTTTCTTCCCCTTCCTGTGTTAATGAAAACCATGTTTCTCCAGATGTGGTGATTTTTTTGTAATAAACATAAGTTTGAAGAGTTTATATATGGGTTGAGACAATTATTCTCCTCCTTTTTAATTTAATAAACTTTGTATTTCTGAGAAACTCATGAAAAGTTGACTTTTTAGAAATACTTGGTTCTCACAGGACAGCGGAAAAGCACCAAACATATGATGATCTAATAGGACATCAGTGTTTCCCCCACCATTGTCTTCTATCCAATATCTTGGACAATAAATGAACTCGAGTAACATAGAATGACAACTGTTCACAGTATGAAGTATAAATAGAATAAGCAATGTACAGAGATATAGTCCCAAAGATGTAAACAGTCATGTTCAAATGCAGCATATGTGTACTGCTGATGTTGTGGGTGCCTGGGTTAAGATGGGAAGGCCACCACGTGGGCCTGCTGAAGCGCTAATCAGGCAGTGAAACTACCACGAATGCTACATTATCACACCCACTGCGGAAACACTTCGATCTAGATTGGAGTGGAATTTTCCTGAATGACCAATCTTTCATTGATGCCATTGTCGGTAGTTCACCATGAAAATAAGCAAGGGAAGGAAATGTATACATGAACGTGCAAATAAAAGCAATATGTAAAAATGAATGGGTAGGGTCATTTCAGTTGTATTTTGTGTTAGTGTGTGTTTGGATGTTAATAGGAGCATGTCTCTTCCCTTCTCTAGTACACCCTGGCCACAGATGCCTTCCAGCTGGGCTACACTGAGGACGGGCACTGTAAAGGCGATGTGGACCGCTCTCTACCCATGCCCCAGAGGCTCGCCTGGGACATTCCCTCAGAGGTACATACACCCTGCGAGATGCGTCTTTATGGCTGCATTCCAAATCACATACTTTTCTTTTAGTATGTACTGCAGCTGCCCTTACAAAGCACATACTGTTGCATGCGTTCTATTGAGACACACTACTTTGTCATAACATAGCAACTTGAACTTTGACCTTCTTTACTCATTTTCCCTTCACAAATAATTGTGGGTCAGAATAGCCAGAAAACTTGCATTCTTCAAAATGCGACCAGATGCAGGTGGACATCCTAGTATTTTTGGCATACCATGTACTGGGACATACTAAATCTCTGGCATACTAAATATTATGGGTATTGGAACGCACAGTATGTGTCTGCCCTCACTCACTAGTTATCACAACTTGACTTGACAACTCAGGTCCAGACAGACTCCATGTGTGCAGTTTCGATCACATCCAGGCATGCAAACTTGTCACCTTTTGGGGAAATTCGCTGTTAAAAATAAAAAATAGGTCCTCCTGTGATTTGTGCAGATCCAATTTGGATTTCCTTAAAAAGTTAATTATTTGTTTTTATCATAAACCGTTTATTTTTTACAGCTAATACAAAAAAACGCTTAATATGGGACCGAAAATCACAAGCGTGAGTTCCACCCGGAAGCTTTTAGCCATACGCTGTTAGCAAATTGTGCTGAGGTTGACACAACAAGCGGATTGGTGTACAATGTTAATAGTAACATATCCAACGGAGAGAGCATCACCCAGGTGTGCCAGTCACCGACGAGGAAAAACTAACCAGAACCCAACTCTTTATCCTCGCTGCTTTCAAGCAGCCTTTAGATGCAACAGCACACAAGGACAAAAGAATTACAGAAGTTTGCATTGGAATATCGCCACGGTGGAACTAATTGAAACTCTCCTCCTAATGAACAAGTTATATTTTATATTATACCATTTATTTAGTATTTTAATTTTCAATCAATCAAAACAAATGTATAGTACCTTTCAGTGTTTCCCCTTACCATTGTTGCAACGGAGCCCCGCGTCCCCATGAATCTCAAGGTGGTTTTTTTTCTAGAGTTGTTTTTATATATTCACAACTCACGTTTCACATTGAACAGGTGCTCTTTTATTAATTTATTTTAGTTTTGGAGCAAGACTTATTTAGACTAATGCATCCTGACTAAATGTATTCTGTCAGAGTGGCAATTAACATTTGAATGATTATGTGTTTATCTTTTGGATGAGAAGACAAAATACACTTTGATCCACATAGAAACGACAAGAGGAAATTTGTCATTACTCTATCTGATAATATCACACATGCAGTCTCGAGTGTCGGACTGAAAACCCATTAATACTAAAGATGTACAGTGCTGCACTCCATCATAATAATCATAAATTGTATTTGTAAAGCCCCTTTCAAAGCTTTCCGGTTTTCTTTCCTTTTCCTTATTTCTGATTTCCTCCACAGTTCTGTTGAAAGTGTAATCTGGCATAAAGATTGTACCTAGTCAAAAGCTTCAGTGGTGGCATGTGCCATATCAATACAGTTGTTCGGTCTCCCCTATACATCACTGTTGTAACTCCAGCATCTGGTTCACTTCACATTAATTACTTTCACTTTGGACAGGTTAATTTGGGGCCAGTGCGGAATGCGTTATCTTTTTCCTCCAGTATAGCTGACCTCCCTCTGACATTCTGATACTTGTAATCATTGTCAACATCCTTATCCCCTTTTACAATCCGGTTTAACAAAAGCAGGAAACTAATATTTCAATTATTATTGTATCTTTTAAAGATTTTTTGGGGGGCTTTTTATACCTTTTAATGATAGTACAGTTTAAGATTGGAAAAGGGGTATAATGTGCAGCGAATGGCCACGGGCCGGATTCGGACTCCGCGCAGCAGCGGCAAGGACTCAGACTTTGTATGTGGGTTGCCCTCTCTACCAGGTGACCTGCAGGTGTGCTTAATTTCAGTATTCTAATATTTCTGTTATCCTCTAGAGGAGGGGTGGGGAACCTTTTTCCTATCAAGGGCCATTTAGTTTTTTTAAACATCCTTCGAGGGCCATACTAATTATTGAACTCATAACCTCTGCAAACGTTTTTTAAGACGCAACCCATTCATGTCAATTTTCTTTAAAAGTAAACAAAAAAGCAACTTTTTTATCCCTGTATCTTTCTGTTTTTATCAGAAAACAATCCTTTATTAGTCCCACAACGGGGACATTTATCTTGTCACAGCAAAAGAACATATGAAGTAAAAAGGCAGTACACAATAATTAAATAGAATAAAAAATAATATAAGTACCAAGGTTGATAGAAAATAAAGTGAGTATTGTAAATGGCAGTGATAATTGCACAGCAGTGGTGGAACAGTCTGTTCTTGGTGTGGGGGTCTACCTCTCTATCTTTCCACGTTTGTATGTTACGCTCTGCAGAGACCTGCTTGTTGGGCCAAACTCCGCCGAAGAGCGTTAACTTTATCCAAACGCACTCGTCCTTTCAGCTCGTGCAGTTTGACATGTTTCGAGCAGTAATGACGCTCGAGATTATCTCTCCTGTAAAGTGCGACATTCCGCATCCATCTTTCTGTTTTACACTCGCCACGCTGCGTTCACTGATGTCAATGACAGTCTCGTTTTAAAATTGAAGTTTTTTGACATGACGTAACCACGTGATGACGCGTTCCGCTCGTGTTGTGTTCAAGGACCCTGACTGTGGCCAGGAAAAACAGTCAGTCGCCCATTTAAAACATTGCAGTCTACTACTACTTTTTTTTTGCTATTGGATTTTTTTTGCGTGCATTTTACGAATGACCTCGAGGGCCGGAACAAATGGTCTCGCGGCTGGAGGTTCCCCACCCCTGCTCTAGAGCATAGTTCTTCAACAGGGGGTCTGTGGAGGTACTGCAGGGGGGTGGAAAAATTGTTTGTAGATAAAGCAATTAAAAAATAATAAACAACCTGCAATGAATGAGTTCTCCCATAACCCAACAGTGACTGCTGCATTACATTACACAAATGTCTGATAATAAATGTATGAACAAAGATGAGTACCACACTTTGCAAAACCTCATTGTGAAAGCAGGAATTTGGCTGATGAAGTCAGCCAACTTGTCCATGGGTTAAATTCCTCCCAGTCTTTTGGCATGTTTAGACGGATTGGTTTTTTTCAAAGAGGGTTTTCATGACAAGAGTCAGTGACATTCACTTAACCGAGGGAGAACGTTTATGTAAGGAGAGAGAGAGAGAATAGTGTGTAAAAGCATATGGGTGGAGAGATTGATAGTTTAAAGACAGGACTGTGGAGCCACAGTGGCAGGGAATATCTTTTTATTTTTACAGTTAAGTGAATAAAAAAACCTGTGTGAACAAGCTCACATTTTACTTTCTCTATTATTATTACAACATGAACATTGGAAAATGCCTCAAAGAGTGATGCAAACTTTAAGCTATTTCCTGATTGAGGAAATAGAACCCCTCCCTTCTCTCTTTTGTTCTCTAAAACTTTACACACACACGTACACCTTCTCAAAGACCCTCCCTCCCAAAGACACACACACCCTCACACAGACACACATAGCTCTGCTCAGACAGATTAATTGTAAATGTCACACACCATAATATTGAGAGAAATTGAATTAAACCTCTCCTACCAGTATTCAGAGGCCAGTTATTATCAACAATGAACATTGTGTGCACTCTCACACACAAACTCTCAGTAAAAAGAATGTGAAAAAGTGTTTTATCTTCCTCTGCATGTTGCTTCTTTAAATTAGTGGGACTTCTGACATTCCTTGCCTCGAACAATCCTCCTCAAATCTGGCTTGTATTCTGTTGTGGTCACTCGAAGCAATTCTTTCACATGTGTCAGTCAGAACAGATCGATACTTTGATTTCATGTGTTTCAGGGTAGAAAACACCGACTCACAGACGTATGTTGACCCAAACATTGATAGTAGCTTGAGTGCAGCCCGTTTGACATTGGGATATTCTTTCCATTGGCACAGTTTTACAGAACTCAAGGGTCCCTTCCCTCAGAACAGGTTCCAGTCGGTCTTCCTCAGAAAGTTCATTCATCTCCAACTGGGCCACCGCCTCGTCCGTGACTAGTGCAAATACACTTTGCACTAGGTCAGGCAACATTTTTATATGAATATGAACTCTCACACTAAAAACGTCCTATGTTGGTCTTCATATTTTCGCTTAGCTGTGCATTTTTTCCCTGCCATTTTAGGATCGAACTCAGATGGTCCGTTTACTCTACGATAGGTTTTTCCCCCATCAAAGGTGATTGGTTCACTGCATCGCAGGCATTTTTGTAATTAGCTCTTGGACCACATCAAAATTAGGCGCACTGTCATGCTCTCATACTGACAGCACACATGCACACACTCACAAATAAAATTCGATATGAACTGAAGAGACAAAGAGGACAAAGAGCCGCATGCGGCTCGAGAGCCGCGGGTTGGCCACCCCTGATCTAGTCATTACATTTACACTAGACTCTAGTGTTAATCAATGATGTAACGAAGTAAAGAAACACCACTCTGATATGGTGAGAATATAAGGTGGTTTCCAATGACAAAACGTCCCGTATTTGTCTCTGCTGCAGCATGCGAGGTATTCAGTTTTAATGTGGGCTGAGGAGAGAGGCAGGGACTTTCCCCACGACTGACGGCCTGACCACACTGTTGGTTTAATTTTCTCTTCCTCAAAAATCAAACGGAAAAGGAAACTGACCAGAGGAAACATTGAAACCCTCGGTATAGAGACGTGCATTAACAAGACCTTTAAATAAAACTAGATTTATTTCGAGTCCATTCACTGCTGTGAATGGACTCACTGCTCACTGCTACTTACTTACCCACTTACTTACTTACCTACTTACTTACCTACTTACTTACTTACAATACTGGACCAATTTCATAAATTGGTGTCCCCATTTGTCAGACACAAAAACACGGTAAACAAAACAAAGGTCAGTTGCAAATGTACACACCCAAGAGAAGCTGCTAATCCCATTTTTATCATTTAGAGCGATCACATCCATTGTATCCTGTTTTGGTCAACTTTCCTTCTTATCAGATCATAAATAACTAAACTCTTAACTGGCACTCCCAGGGTTCAAGCTTGAACCATACATGAGGCTGCTTCCCATGTCTATTCTAAATTTACCACATGTCCCGAACATACCTTCCCAGGAACTGGGGTAGAATCAGGCAAGCTTGCTCGGGCATAGACAAGAGTTTGTTTTGGCAAAGGTTATATGGTCTGACCAAACATAGTAGAAAAAAATACATTACACATGCAGGTTAAGGACATAAGTAAGACATAAGGTTTAGGACATAAGTAATAACATATAATATAATATGTTACTTAACTGACTGGATGGATGGATGGATTTAGATTATTCATGTTTCTGGTATCTTAAAATAAAACACATGCACATCCATCTGAAAGCAGACCTCTGCACTGTTTGCATTGGTATGTCTTTCCTTTTACCAAATCCATTTCCAGAAACGTGACCGTTTTGTATGCATTTCTACCAGCACTTTCTTTGGGTTGTTCCAAAGCGTGCTTGTGTGTTTGTTTGGGAAACCTGGCCAATTAGGGTGTGGTCTCAAGAACTGCTTTTCCTGTTTCTTTTACCATTTCTTGGCTTCACTTTCTTCTTCTGATCACATATACACTATAGCCAATCTTTTAATCTGTAAAACAAACAAAGCAAGAAACATAGAGAAAGTTTTACTTCTGTGTGCACGTAATACTAGTCAGCGATTTATCTGAAAAGATAGATTTCTAATATTTCTGATAAATTCTCTAGATTTTCTTTTTTAAACTTATTTAATGAGCATTGCTAGTCGGAGGTTGATATTGGAGATTTTCTTTGACAATGAAAAACTTTAAACTTCTTAATTTGAAAGAACTAAAGAGAAGGCCAATTGGAGAAAAGGGATAAGGGTTGTCTCATGCTCTATTGGATTTCAGCCATGTTGCCTACCACTGCCTGTAAGCACAATGTGTCAAACCTGTGATGACTTGACTTTAAAAATATTTTTTTTACATGCTATGTAAGTGAAAGTCCAAATGATTCCCTTTGTTCCACTTTTTAAGTCTGATTTTCTCTGTCAGGTTCAAGCTCAGGTGTGCAGCTCCCTGGCTGTCGCCCAGGCGCTAGCAGACGACGTGGACTGCCATGTGTTTCCCTTCAGAGAGTTCGGGAAAGGACGAATCAAGAAGCTACGCGTCAGCCCCGACGCATTGATACAGATCGGCTTACAGCTGGCATACTACAGGGTAACGCTTTGACAGGCATATTGTAGAGTGGAGGTGGTATAGTTGCAGAAATTTTGACTGTAAAACAATTATGTTACAAGAGCTGACGAGCCAGTTCGGAAAATGAAATGGTTTGGATCAATATTGTCCAACACCAACATAATCAAACAGTCCTCCCTGTGGGACTGAAGTGCCAATATGTAGACAGAGGGTTATTTATGTGGCCAAGTGTGCACAATAATTCAGTCCTGACAGTGGTGCCGGTTCATTAAAAACACAAGGAGTAAGAGAGCAACGAGTAAGAGTAGTAAATCACCCAGGGGAAAGGAAGGACTCGTCACATCTCTCTCTCTCTGTCTGATTGAATGTGTAACTGTGTGTGTATCATCGCCTGTGTGTTTGTCTCTCAGCCCAGTGTCACCTTTCTCTGCACATGTAAAATACATCCGCTAGAGATGAATGACGATAGGACTGGCCAATCACTGTATCCTGTGACCGCCGATCTGCATGAGTTCCTGTGGTAATAGAGGTGCAAGGCCAGCATTGGATCAGTGATATGAATATAAATGAGAGTGAATTTAAATAAAGGGGTACATTTGAATATGTTATTCTGTCATCCAGCACATTTATCAAGGCCTTGTGATGGATCACTGGGACATAAATGGGAGGATCTCCTGGAGATTACCTTATAGTACCTGTTTGTATTGCAGAATAGCCTGTTTGTTATGTGCATGCAAAACAAAGTCTGCAAGGGTGAATGAAAGTTATCTGTGTGTGAAAAAAAAAAACTCACAAGCAAAACAGTTGATGGATTAGGTTGGTATTCGGCTTGTTGTGTGTCAATGCACTGAGAGCTGAAGAGAGGATGAATGTTCAGGTAATTGGTTGAGGACCAGGTGTAATTTTAGCCACAACAAATCCATTTCCAAAGCTGGTACCCTGTCAGAGAGAGAGGCAGAGAGGTGGAGAAGAAAAAGGGACAGATAAAACACTTTTTGGTAGATTTTATGTGTATTGTAGACACACACAAGCCTGACTTGCCCTTTAGTATGACCTTTAACAAGCCAAGTAAAGGCATACATGTTGACGTGCACAGCATCCTCTCAACCCTAAATGTACCGTCTTCTCTCATTAAAAGGTTGAGTTGTTAATGGTGCCATTGTAAGAACAAAAAATCAATATGGATATGAAACAACTCATTTACCTTTTCATACACATTCTTGTATGAACTGTGTACAAAGGGTTAGTGCGAGAAGAGAATACCTTTTATTTATTTATTTATTTATTTATATATATATATATTTTTTTATATATATATATATATATTGTATTGTATTGTATTGTATTGTATTTTGTTATCTTCTTCCAATGTGTCTTTAACAACGACTACATGTTTGCATGTTGTTCGCTTCTCTCCTTCCCGCAGGATCGTGGTGGCTTCTGTCTGACTTACGAGGCGTCGATGACTCGTCTGTTCAGGGAGGGCCGGACAGAGACGGTGCGATCGTGCTCCAACGAGAGCTGTGACTTCGTCAAAGCTCTAGAGGGTGGAGAGGTAACTGATAAAACCTCCATTCTGCTGTCTTCCAAGTCTTAAATTGAAAGCGCGCACACACACACACAAAATGTTCAATTCCTGCTGAACCCATTGTCCGTCCAAACTCCAGCACAAAATCACCGTATTGTCCCAGTAACCATTACAGTCTAACATGGTCTGTTTTGTGCTGTATTTCTGGTGAAGTTTGTAGGTGATTATATTTTATGGTTGTGAGTAAAGGTGTGATTTGGTTTGACAGGCAGGGGACCAATGCAGGCGTCTCTTCCGACTGGCTTCAGAGAGGCACCAGAACCTTTATCGGATGGCTATGACTGGAGCTGGAATTGACAGACATCTCTTCTGTCTGTACGTGGTGTCCAAATACTTGGGGGTGGACTCACCCTTCCTCAAAGAGGTAAGCTTTTGGTTTTGTTCATCACAATGTTCATTTTGTTAACGAAATCTGTGACAAATTATGTTCGTCAACGCCCTTCTTTTCCACGATTTAAGACGAGACCCCACAGACGTCATCAAACACCAACTGACGGTATAAACATGCGATATCGTTGATGAAAAAAGACGAGACTAAAATGTAGTTTAAAAACTTTGTCACCTTACAGCTTCTCTTTCAAACACACTCACACATCGCACCGCGGTGCTCAGTCCAGCTGTGTCCTGACTCAGTCCTGACAGTAGTGCTACTATAATGCATGAAAATGTGCGGTTGATTAATGCTTATTTCTTCATGTTGGATGGTGCTAAATGGCTCTCATCACAGACCGCTCGCTAACGTGCAAAGTCAGGACGACTCAGAGGAGCAAAACTGCATTCTTAATCATTCGACCTGTGTTTTTCATCAGATAAAATGTTATGTGAAATAAGTGACTAAAACGACAGTAATATTGATTTTGGCTAGATTAGATTGAGTGAAACGTTCAATATAATCCGTTGACTAAAAAAGGACATTTGACAAAAGATTAAGACTAAATTAAAAAAATACCCAAGAAAGATTAAGGTAGAAAACATTTTGTAATGACTAAAACTGACAAATCTAATCACTTTTCATGGGTCAAACTATGAAGGATAAAAGAAAAAGTAAAATGGGACTAAAACCAATAAGCGTTTTTATCTAAAGATGAACCCTCTGGAGTCCGGGGCTAATTTGGCCGTTTTCGCATACCTTTGATTCTGCCTTACTAAACTTACTTAAACTTACATAAATTAAGAAATGTTTAGCATGTCAATGTTTGGTATCTTTTGTTTCAGCACAACCTCACCTATATAACCTGACATACTATATGAACATATTGGACCCAAAACCACACAAAAAACTTAAAAACTGATTTAGAAAATGATATTATTTTATTATTACACAAACATGCACAACGAAACATTTTGAAAGCCGGAAATATATAAATATAGACATGATAATGTGAAAGTTTGATTGAGGTAGCATGAACCTACACATGTTATGAACAAACAGCAGGTGTATCCAGAGGCGTTTCCCCTCATTCCCTCAAGTTCTTTTGTTTTTGCTCCCATTTTTCATGAGCTGAAATGAAAGATCTAAGACTTTCTCTATGAACACAAAAGGCCTTTTTAAATCTGTGTTAGTGAGCTAACAGTGTGTGTGCTGAGATTATCCACCCACCTCACCGGTGTGGCACATCAAGATGCTGATTAGACAGCATGATTATTGCATCATATATCTCCTTATCCTTAGGCTGTCACAATGAAAGGCCTCTCTAACATGTGCAGTTGTATCTTGTATTCGGACCAACACTAAATCTAACTATCTCTCAGTTCTCAATTGTTTCTGTCACTTTCCTTCAATCGCCGCCTCCCTTCGTCTCGTTACGTCTCGTTACGTCTATTTCCGTATCGCCTCGTTTCGCTTCGTTTTGCTTCGCACCACTCCGTTTACTCGATTACCCCCCCCCCCCCCCTGGTAAATGCTGCCTGTTGAGCAGGATCTACAGTCTCCAGCGTTATTTTCCGCTTCGTAAAATGACCAAATACGGCGAAGATTTAAAATACGTAACGGCTGCCACATTCCATTTCTCATACTTTTGATCATGCGGCAAAAAATGTTTTGCATCAACTTTATATCATCGTATCTCCGTTTCTACTGGGTGGATTCACACGAAACAAAGTCTGGCAGAGAGTTTCAAGCCTGTACTTTCAACAGAAGCCATCGGTAACATTGGCCGGACTGTTGATTTTATGCGGCGCCGACTTGAACAGGTCATGTGATCTGATCACGCCGGTGTGACGGTCGACTCCTAAGGGTTAAGACTAAATTCAAAAATAGCTGCCAAAATAAACACCAGTTCAGTGTTACATTGCTTTTTAATTTTCCTCTGATTTTCCCAGTCACATATGAATATGATCTGTGGTACAATATAATAACCCCTTTCTCTTTTCTCTCTCCTGCTCACATTCCAGGTTTTGTCAGAGCCTTGGCGTCTCTCCACCAGTCAGACCCCAGTTCAGCAGATGGAGCTGTTTGACCTGAAGAACAACCCCGACTTCATATCTCTGGGCGGCGGGTTTGGACCTGTGAGTGACGCACACTTTCCTGTAGTTGTTACTTGAAATATAAATGGGAAGAATACTGGGTGCCTGTATTTTCCATGTTCAGAGGCTGACTGGTTGTTATACTTGTACAGTGAGGTGTTGACACTTACCTCGTATGATCTCTGTTGTCATGTCAGGTCGCTGATGATGGTTATGGTGTTTCATACATCATCGTGGGGGAGGATATGATCAACTTCCACGTGTCGTCCAAACACTCCTGCAGTGAGACTGTAAGTGAAGACACTTTCATCACTGTTTGGATATGATCATTTTGCACTTTGAGGAATCATTACATGACCAAGATGTAACACACACAATGCACTTCAATTCAGTTTCAACTATATTCTCTCCAGCTGGGATGTTTACACACCAAAAGAGGCTTTCTGTTTTCTCATCTTTTAATCCTGAATTTCCTGGCATGTGTACACTGAACACTTTATTTACATTTCCTGTGTAAACATGCAAGGGACAAATTGAGTTGGCGGTAACTCAATTTACTTACTTACTTAGCTGTTGTTCTCAAGCAGTTTTGTGTGAAGTTCACATTTGTTCAGCTTCCCATTATTATGAAGCACATTTTGCACCTCTGATGCTCCTGCTTCCATGTGTTGCAGATTAAAAAAACTAGCTTGATTATTCACTCAGACATTTCAATGAATTATTACAAAATAAATGATGTTTCATCTTCCCCAAAGCAGTTGGTAGCCATGCTGTCTGGCTTTCTAAGCGACTGGCTGGATTGCGTCAGGATTCCAGCCAGTCGTAATTCGTTTGCTGTCTGCAAAAACAAAAGAACTTGAGGGAATGAGGGGAAATGCCAAGTTGTAATTCGTCTGCTGTTTGTTTTCACTTCCCTTTTCACAGTCTCATGGTAACTGTGGAATCTAGTGTCTTAACAGAGAAGGACCGATCATTAAGTAACAAGAAAGTATTGTACAGCAATTTAGTAACAGAATTTGCGTTTGAAAGTTGCGTTGAAATATCGCAAGAAAGTATTCCCGCTTGTCTGAGGTGGAAAATGAGTCGACAAAAGCAAAATCCAGCAAAGTGAACATATTTAGCGTGTGAATGTACCTGAAGCGTATGAAAATATTCTCGTCATCGCTCCACACAGATCTGATGTCACCTTCCTCACATTATTACATCAAACTAATTATGATTTCCATCCAGATTGACTGGTGCTCTTTTAATTATGCAATGTTTCCTGATGATCGCGTAACGGTAGTGGTGGAAACGAGCGTTTGTTTTGCAGATTTTCTCAGAATTCGGTTCAAATCTATCTACAGTATATCAGTATCAGCCTCCAAAGTCTCGCTGGGGCTATAATACTTGTATAACTTCACCCACTTCTCTCTCTCTATATTCTTCCCTTTTCCTTCTCTCTTTTTAATACTTTCATTTTTTCCCATTTTAGGACTCCCACAGGTTTGGAGCTCAGATAAGTAAAGCTCTCCAAGACATCATGACTGTCCTCTCCGCCGACACCAAAACCTCCTCGTCCTCCAAAGGCTCAGCCCAGCCTCAGTCCAAGAAGCTCCTCTGAACATGGACAAATATTCCCCGTAAGACGTCCAAGCTGAGTGTAGAAACCATTAAGAACCCATAATGTAGAACCTGTTAAAGCAATAATAAAGCTGACAATGCAGAACAATAATAACATACACTTTGGACCACCTCCAGCACAGCAACACATTGTTTTAAACACGCCTGCACACAATATTATTGTTTCCATTCTTCCATTACAAAAACATAGTTGAATGGGCGCTAACGAATAGATTTGACCGTATTCTGCATTAATACGAACAATTTTGTTTTTGTCATCTTTACGAGCTGTGTCCATCAGAGATGCAAAATGCTTCAAATCCCTATTTTCTCTGAGAGTATGAAATCTGTGATGGTCGATTTCTTTGAGAAAGAGGAAGCAAAGGTCATCACTTAAGAAGGAAGGAAAAGGAAGAAGCAGAGAAGGAGACAAATCTCCCTGGCACTAGGCCGAAAGCATTACGAGACACTTGATCTCAATGAAAGGGAAAGTTTCTAAGGTTAGATTCAAAATCTGAAAAACAGGAAGCATTAAAAGAAGGATAAGAAGATAAATCTCAATGAAGGGAAAAGCCCTTCCAGCTGTTACGGAGTTATTTTACCTCCATGTGCCTCAGCCTCTCAGCGACACCGTCAGTGACGGATCTGTTGTTACAAGTAACTGCAGTAAAATGCAAATTCAAGGATACTGTGGCTTTCATACAACACCTACTGATAACTGTTGAATGCTTCCCGAGAATCCGTTTGTTGTACAGTTTTTATAGTGACTGTTACACTAAATGTTCCCCCTCTGGAGTTTTCATGCAAAATGAAGACACCTGTGGGTTAAAGGTCGTTGTGATCATTGTGTAATATTGAAGGTAAAATAAGAAATGCCACAATACAATAAAAAAAATCCACTCCAAGTAAAAGTAAGTAGTAGTTAAAGTACTCATTAAGCAACTGAATATCTACTTAAATTATTTTTTATTATTAATAATTAATTGCCATGTAAGCAGGATTTAATGTTGGCGCTGGTTAGAAAATATGAATCTGCAAAGTAACAACCTCACTAGAGCTCTCAGATAATTGTTAGTTGAGTAAAAAGATCGATCTTTTGTTTTGAATAACCACGTTTCCTTATGAGAACTTGAATGCAATGGCTTGAAACTGGAAGTGGTGACTGATGTCTTTGAACTCTTGTTTCAGATGTAAGGTTATCTGTTATGATGTTATGAAGGCTGCCGACTCTTGTGAGATGTGTGCACCAGCGCTGTGCTCACACAAGAGCCATGGCAACACCAAATGCCAAAAAGGTTTTAGTCATTACATCACATTTCATTTTCATTTGACTTGAATGAAATTTAATTCAAAAGATTGTTTGAATTCAGTGGTTCCATAAGGATTCCGATTTTTCATGATTCAGGTTCATTATCTGAGGAGACTTGTTGTTTTCAATGTTGGACAAACGCATAAAAGGGATCAAATGTTCAGGATGTGTTTTATTTACAGCCATGTGTCGGGAGGATGGAAGGAAATGAGGGAAGAAAAATGCAAATGACTTTTTCATTATAGTTTTTATTTTCAGTTCAGTGGATTGATTTTAATAAGGTCTTAGTTGTTATCGGTCGAATGTTTTAGATGACCGTATGGATGTGCTTCAGCTTATCAGACACAGTTGAGTTTTACTGCTGTTGAATGTTTCCCTCTGGGTTGACATTACTTCAGAAACAAAGTGTAAAAATGGTACAAAATTAAAAGAACACTTGGGAGCTAGTGCTACCAGGAGAGGCGATCAATTGTGTGTGTGTGTGTGTGTGTGTGTGTGTGTGTGTGTGTGTGTGTGTGTGTGTGTACAGTAGATGCACTTTGGAGCAGGCAGGAGTACCATCACAGGGGCTTAAATATGTTTTGCCCCTGTCCACAGCAGTACATCGCTTTTAGAAAATCAATTATCACAATATTTTCGACCAAATATATTGTAGGGGTGACCTATTGGAGCTTTCTCAAAAATATTTACACAATGAGATTTTTGATAAATAATCATCAGTAATGTGGATGTAATGTAAGTGGGTAAAGGCAAAATAATAGAAGAGCTACAACAGTCTGCTAGGTTCAGAGAATGACATCACCTTTATGCAGCCTTTAAAACCAGGAAGACACTTATGCCATATTACGACATCCAAAATCTAAGAAGATATCTAGTCTCGTATCGCGATGTCGATATAATCTTGACATATTGCTCAGCACTACCTGCTTTGCTT